>NW_006921672.1:3962932-3965377 GCF_000298275.1 Orycteropus afer afer
AAAGACGGGGAGGCCTTCCACAAGATGGATTGACATGGTGACTGTGATGATGGGCTCAAGTATAGCAGGGATCATGGAGCTGGTGCGGGATCAGGCAGTATTTCGTTCTGCTGTGCATGGGGTCACTATGAGTCGGAAATGACTCAATGGCACCTAACAACATATATAAGTTTGGCAGATGATATTTCTACCTACTTATTTGTATGTGCCGTACAAATGTCCATATAACTAGAACTAACAGGGCAAAATTATGGTAACTTCTTAGGCATGATCAACCACCCTGATGGAGCAAGTTGTTGGACCTATGGGCTCAGGACCATGGTCATACAGGACATCAAGCTCAATTGGCATAACATACTACACAAAAACACTGTTCTACATCCTACTCGGATGAATAGCGACTGGGGTCTTAAAAGCTTGCAAGTGGCCATGTAGATGTAACAATGGGTCTCTCCTCATCCAGAGCAAATAAGAATGAAGGAAACCAAAGACACATGGGAATAATTAATCCAAGGGACTAGTGCACCAATGCAAGCCTCAGCCTATATGACCATGAGACCAGAAGAACTAGATGGTACCTGGCCATCACTGTCAACTGCTCCGAAAGGGATCAGTGCAGGCGATCCTGGATAGAGTGGGAGAACAATGTGGAACAAAACACAAAATCATACAAAAGATCGAGTTTAGTGGTCTGATAGGGCCTGGTGAGACCTCTGAGCTATAGCCCCTAGTTACTCTTTAGGTCTGGAACTGAACTCACTCATTCTCATGGCTTCCAGCCAAACAGTAGACAGACATATGGGGTAAACATTTACATCAAGTAGATACACTCCTTGGGAGCTCTGGTAGTGTAGTGCCTAAGGCACTTGACTGCTAACCAGAAAGCTGGCGGTTCAAACCCACCAGCCACTCCTCAGAAGGAAGGTTGGGCAATCTACTTCCGTAGTGATACTGCCTCAGAAACCCAAGGAGGGGTCGCTATGAGTCGTATCTGACTCAATGGCACATAACAACAACAACAACAAAGGATACACTCCTTAGAATGATCAATCATGGGAGAACAGAAGGGCAGTATTTGCATACAGAGATAGCTCAGGGGGGAGTAATGCATAGGAAAGAAGGACACAGGGAAGAGGTAACTACAGGGAGGAAGTGGGAAGAAAGCTGTTACATTGTGGGGAATTGCAGTCTATGTCATGAAACAAAACGTGTATGAACTGTTGTATGGAAAATGAATTTGCTCTATAAACTTTCACCCAAATCACAAGAGAAATTAAAAAAGAAAAAAAAAAAGATAAAGAAAGCAAAAATCCTCACAACTGGACCAATAAGCAATATCATGATAAAAGGAGGAACAAAATGAAGCTGTCAAGGATTTAATTTTACTTGGATTCACAATCAATGCTCATGGAAGATGCAGTGAAGAAATCAAACTTATTGCATTGGGCAAATCTGAGGCAAAAAACTTCTTTAAAGTGTTAAGGAGCAAAGATGTTACTTTGAAGACTAAGGTGCACCTGACCTTAGCCACACATATATATTTTTGGTTGGTTGGTTGGTTGGTTGGTTAATTGTGATTCAGGTAAAAGCTCACAGAGCAAATTCATTTTCCATTCAAGAGTTCATATACATTTTACCTCATGACATTGATTACAATTTCCATCACATAACAGCTTTCTTCCTACTTCCTCCCTGTGGTTACCTTTTCCTTGTGTCCTTCTTTCCTATGCATTCCTACACTCTGAGCTATCTCCCTGTGCAAATGCTGCCCTTCTAATCTCCCATGGATGCATTGTTCTAAGGAGTGTACTTTCCTGGTGTAAATGTTCACCTCGTATGCCTGTCTGTTGTTTGGTTGGAAGCCACAGGGGTGAGTTAAAAAAACATAGTATTTTTAATAGCCTCATATACATGTGAGAGCTGGACAACGAATAAGGAAGACTGCAGAAGAATTCATGCATTTGAATTGTGGTGTTGACGAAGAGTATTGGATGTGCCATTGACTGTTAGAAGAACAAACTAATTTGTCTTGGAGGAAGAACAGTTGGAATGCTCCTTAGAAGCGAAAAAGGCCAGACTTGTCTCCGATACTTTGGTCATGTTGTCAGAATGGGCTAGTTCCTGGCAAAGGATATCATGCTTGGTAAAAGGGTCAGTGAGAAAGGGGAAGACTCTCAATGAGATGTTTGGACACAGTGGTTGTGGCAATGGCTTCAAGCATGGCAATGATTGTGAGGATGGTGCAAGATGAGGCAGTGTTTTGTTCTGTTGTACATATGACTCAGAACCAGCTCAATGACACTAACAACAACATGCCTATATCAGAAAAGAAGAAAGGCTGAAAAGCAATCAGTACTAGAAAAAGAAACCAATTGCAAAATAAACCCAAATAAAATAATTAAGATCAAGAATGATCAAGAAGGAGTTGTTGTTGTCAAGTGCTGT
>NW_006921672.1:3967772-3968481 GCF_000298275.1 Orycteropus afer afer
TTTTCTTGAAAATATAGAAGACAATATAGAGAAAACTCCCAAGTCCAGAAGGCTTCACTCATAAATTCTTCCAAACATTGAAGGAATAAATAACAACAATTTCACACAAACTCTTACAGAGGAACGAAAAAGAATAAACACTTCCTAAATTTTTGGATGAGGGCAGCATAACCTTGATATTAAAAACTAACTAGGAAATTACAAGGAGGGAGCATTACAGAGCAATTTCTGTCAAAGCACAGGCACAAAATCCTAAATAAAAAATAACAAATCAAATCCAGGGTTATATATAAAAATAATAATGTAACAGGACAAATTTACATTTATTCCAGGAGTGTGAGGTTGGTTTCACATTGAAAACCAATTTTGTAATTTACTACCTCAAAAGTATAAGAGTAAAATCATCAATAGCTGTAAAAGAAAAAAAGTTTGACAAAAAAAATCAAACTTTATTCATAATAAAAGTTCTTAGCAAGCTAGGAATAAAAGGGAATTTCCTTAACCTGATTATGGATATCAAATGAACAAACAAAAAACAACAGCAAACTTCACACTTGATGATAAAGTACTGAAAGCTATCTCTTGAGATTAGAGAAAAGTGTGGCTGTCCACCACCACCACCATTCTACTCAATATTGTATGGGAAGTCCTAGCCAGTGCAATAAGACAGGAAAAAATAAATAAATAAATAATATATATATATATATAT
>NW_006921672.1:3968581-4054997 GCF_000298275.1 Orycteropus afer afer
ACGTGGGTATTCATAGATGACATGATCGCATTTATAGGACAATTTAAAAATTAAAGATATGCTGTAAGAATTAATAAGTAAATTTAGCAAGATTATTGGTAACAAAGTTACTTCTATAAACAGAGTTGGTATACAAAAAAAAAAAAACCCCTGTATTTCTATAAGCTGGCAGTTGGCAGTTAGAAATTTAATTTTTTAAAAAAAGTTTCATTGAGTACCATTTTAAAAACAAACAAACAGAAACCTAAATACCTAGGCATAAACCTAACAAAATAGATGTATGCTTCCACACAGAATACCTGATGTGTCTTAACATCTTGACAGGGGATTTGGACAATGAGGGTTGAAAAAAAAATTCACCATAGAACACCAACAACAGCAAAACAAGATAATTATTAACTCTAGGAGAACAAAAACCAAAAGTGATCAAAGATTGGAAGCTATAACACACCTCTAAACCAAAACAAAATGGCACTCTGGTGGCTGTAGTTCCGGAGGCAGCTCAGAGGTGAATAACAATTATGCCTTTATAATACGGTAAACACTGAATATCGGCCTAACCCAAATTATCATGGAACCATTTTGGGAGGTTGGTGGGAACGGAAGTGTGACTGAGTGTTACGGAGGTGAGATGCTGAAATTAATTAAATCCTCATCTTCCACAAGGGGATATCAATGGACAATGCCCAAACTGAAAAATTAACTGGCAACATGAGCATGTTATTTAGATATATGGAGAAACTCTTTTAAAAAAACATAAATAAATCCTCAGACTGAGTTGAAAACTATTGGCTCTGAAGGACCAAGGAACAAGTATCAAAGGGGTATCAGTATCGGTTACCATAAGGTCAACTTACCGCGACCCCACGTCTGCCAGAGGAGGGTTGCGTCCATGAGCTCGTCCGCAGCTGACTTTCCGGAAGTAGGTGACCAGGTCTTCCTACCAAGGTGCCTCTGAGTAGACTCAAACCACTGTCTTTTCATTTAGCAACCAAGGGCTTGAACTTCGTGCAAGAGTAAGGACTAAGACTTTTCTTTAAATATCCTGTAGAATTCTTTGCCTCTTAAACAGTGTACATGTAAACTTTGGTAAAAATAAGAACTTAAAAAAAAACTATACACAAAAAGTAAAAGAATAAAGAACACAGTGGAAAAATACAAAAGAATATATTCAGGGTCTTGGGATTATGCAAAGAATTCTTAAACACACAAACACACATAAGTAACCATAAGGAAAAGATTAATAAACTGTATCTCATTAAAATAAACTTCTGCTTATCAAAAAATATAGCTGAGGAAAAGGCAAGGCACTGAGTGAAAGATATTTTTAATATATGTATATCTAACAAAAAGCTTGTACCAGAATATATAGAAAATATCCTATAAAACAAGAAACAGATAATCCAGTTTAAAAAGGGGGGGGGGAAGACAACAAGCTTTTCACAAAAGAAGGTATACAATGGCTAATAAACATAGGAAAAGCTACTTAACATATTAGTCTCCCGTTAACATATTAGTCTCCCGAGCGATGTAGTTTAGTACACTACACATTCACCAGAATGGCTAACACGAAAAAGACTGACAATACAAACTCTCATACTGCTGGAAGGAGTGTAAATTTGTACAATCACTTTAGAAAACATGTTGGCAATAGCAGCAAGAGCTGAACATATGCATTCCCTATACTCCAGCAACTGGACTGTTGAGTATCTACCCAACAGAAGTGCACACTTACATGCACCAAAAAGGCATGTTGTAAGTTTGTTCACGGCCACATTGTTCTGAATAGCAAAAGGCTGAAACTAATTCAAGTGGCCATCAGCAACAAGATGGGTAAAATGCAACGTGCTAGTTCAATGGAATGATGGAGACAAATCAAGGACATACAGCCAGTTGAAGAAGCTCCCACTGGCTGAATCTGGATAATTGGAGCATCAAAATAAATAATCATCTTAATACTGATATAAATAAATGAGGGAAAGGTAAAGCTGGTGAATGTAGAAGGAATGATGGAGTGAGGTGATCACTGTCTGGCAACCATCATGATGAAAAAAAAAAAAAGGAGACATCTTTGCTCTTCCGCACTTGAAAGAGGTCTTTTGCAGCTGATTTGCAATACGTTGTCTGATATTTTGACTGCTGCTTCCATTGGTGTTGAGCTCCTGGTGTTGATTGTAGAACCAAGTCTTTGACAACTTCAGTCTTTTCTCCATTTATCATGATGTTGCTTATTGGCCCATTTGTGAGGATTTTTTGTTTTCTTTATATTGAAGTGTAATCCATACTGCAGACTGTATTCTTCAATCTTCATCAATAAGTCTTTCAAGTCATCCTCACTTTCAGTAAGCAAAATGGTGTCATCAGCATATCATAGGTTGTTAATGAGTCTTTCTCCAATCCTGATGCCACATTCTTCTTCATATAGTCCAGTTTTTTGGATTATTGGCTCAGCATACAGATTGAATAAATATGGTCAAAGGATACATATCTGACATACTCCCTTCCTGATTTTAAACCATGTAGTGTCCCCTTCTTCTGTTTAAACAGCCTCCTGGTCTATGTACAGGTTCCTCATGAACACAATTAAAGTGTTCTGGGATTCCAATTCTTCTCAATGTTATCCATAATTTGTTATGATCCATACAATTGAATGCTTTTTCATAGTCAATAAAACGTAAGTAAACATCTTTGTAGTATTCTTTGCTTTGAGCCAAGATCCATCTGACATCAGCAATGATATCCCTCATTCCACGTCCTCTTCAGAATCCAGCTTGCATTTCTGGAAGTTCTCTATCAATATATTGCTGTAACTATTTTTGAATTATCTTCAGTAAGATTTTACTTGCATACAATATTAATGATATTGCTCGATAATTTCCACATTCTGTAGGATCACTTTTCTTTGGAATGGGTACAAATATGGATCTTTTCCAATCAGTTGGCCAGGTAGCTGTCTTCCAAATCTCCTAACATAGTGGAGTGAGTGCCTCCAGCGCAGCATGCCTTTGTTGAAACATTTCAAAGGGTATCCTGTCAACTCCTGGAGCCTTGTTTTTTTACCACTTCCTTCAGTGCAGCTTCGATTCTTCCTTCAATACCATTGGTTCTTGATCATAAGCCACCTCCTGAAATGGATGAACATCGACCAATTCTTTTTGATACAGTGGTACACAATTCCCTCTGGTTTCGGTCATTGGTGTTCAATGCATCAAATCTATTTTTTAGATGGTCTCTAAATTCAGGAGGGATATTAAAAAGGTCATATTTTGGCTTTCATGGACTTGTTTTAATTGTCTTCAACTTCAACTGGAACTTGGTATGTGAGCAGTTTATGGTCTGTTCCACAGCTTTGTTCTGGCTGAAGATACTGAGTTTTTTTACCACCTCTTGCCATATATGTAGTCGATCTAATTCTGTGCACTCCATCTGCCAAAGTCCACCTGTATAGCTGCCATTTGTGTTGTTGAAAGAAGGTATTTGCAATGAATAAGTCATTGGTCTTGCAAAATTCTGTCACGCACTCTCCAGCGTCACTTGTATCACCAAGGCCAAATTTTCCAACTACTGGTGATTCTTCTTTGTTTCTAACTTTTGCATTCCTGTCACCAGTGATAATCAGCGTATCTCGATTGCATGTTCTGTCAATTTCAGACTGCAGAAATTGGTAAAAATCTTCAATTTATTCACCTTTGTTTAGGCAGTTTGTGCGTAAATTTGAACAGCAGTAGTATTAACTGACCTTCCTTGTAGGTGTATGGATATTATCCTATCACCAACAGCATTGTACTTCAGGACAGATCTTAAACATTCTTTGTGATGATGATTGCCACTCCGTTCCTCTTCAATCTGTCATTCCCAGCATAGTAGATCTCATGATTGTCTGATTCAAAATGGCCAAAACCGATCCATTTCAGCTTACCAAAATAGGTGAGATGAAGTCTGGCTGTTCTCACTTCTGAGGAACATTCTGGCTGTCCTTCTTCCAGGACAGATTTTTAGTTCTTCTGGCAGCCCATGGTACTTTCAGTATTCTTCTCCAACACCACAACTCAAAAGAATCAACTCTTCTTTGAGGAAGACATGGAGAGGTGTATGGGAGGTACAGACAACAAAGATGAACCCTTTTGCACATACAATACTATATTGTCAGTGAAGGCAAACATTGATATACAGGTGGATAGATGGGTGGACAGGCTGAATTATTAGGTATGTCTATGTTGGGGGGGGGTTCTGGTAGCATCGTGCCTAAGGCATTTGACTGTTAACCAGCAGGCTGGCAGTTCAAACCCACCAGCCACTCCTTGGAAGGAAGATTGGGCAATCTACTTCTGTAGAGACACTGCCTCAGAAACCAAAGGAGAGCTTGCTATGAGTCAGATCCTACTTGACGGCAGTGAGTTTGGTTTGGTTTGGTTTTATGCAGGTGGGAGTGTGCCCATGACCATGTATAGGGTTGGCAGACAATGTTTCTAAAGTGTATTTGTATGTTCTATAAGAATCCCCAGATATATAGTAGAGCTGACAAAAGACAAGGTTGTAGTCACTTCATGGCCACAGCCAGCTACCTAGAGGGAGCACGTAGTTGGAGTTGTGGGCTCGGGACCATAGTCTCAGGGGACTTGAAGTTCAATTGACATAACACACTACACAAAAACATCATTCCACATCCTACTTTGGCAAGTAGTGACTGGGATCTTAAAAGCTTGCAAGCAGCCATCTAGATGTAATGATGGGTCTCTCCACATCCAGAGCAAAGAAGAATGAAGAAAACCAAAAACACATGGAAACAGTTAGTCCAAGCAACTGGTATACCATGTGATCTTCAGCCTATACAACGATGAAACCAGAAGAACTAGATGGTGCCCAGCTAACACTGTCTATCACTCAGAGGGAGATCTATGTAGGAGATTCTGGATAGAGAGGGAGAACAATGTGGAATAAAACTCAAAATCTAAAAAAAAAAAAAAAGGTGAGGGGGACCAGGTTTGCTATCTGATAGAGCCTGGTGGAGCCACTGAGACTATGGTCCCTAGCTGCCCCTCAGGCTTCCAGCCAAACAAAAGACAAGCATATGAGCTGAACATTTATATTAGGTAGATATACTCCTTGGAGAGATCAATCATGGGAGAATAGAAAGGCTGTGTATGCACAGGGAGACAGCTGGGAGTGGGGGCAGGAGCTCATGGAGGGAAAGACACAGAGAAGAGGTAACTATTGGGAAGAAGTGGGAGGAGAGCTGTTGTATTGTGGGAAATTGCAGTCAATGTCGTGAGACAAAGTGTATGTGAGCTGCTGTATGGAAAGTGAATTTGCTCTGTAAACTTTCATCCAAATCACAATAAAAATTTTTTTTAAAAAAAGTATTAATTCTTCTTTGGTCTTCCTTATTCATTGTCCAGCTTTCACGTATATATGAGGTGATTGAAAATACCATGGCTTGGGTTAAGCCCACATTAGTCTTCAAAGAGACGTTTTTGCTGTTCAGCACTTTAAAGAGGTCTTTTGCAGCAGATTTACCCAGTGCAACATGTCATCTGATTTCTTGACTGCTGCTTCCATTGCTGTTGATTGAGGAATCAAGCAATATGAAATCTTTGACAATTTCAATCTTCTCTCCATTTATTGTGATGCTGCTTATCAGTCCAGTTGTGAGGATTTTCCTTTCCTTTATGTTGAGGTGTAATCCATATTGCAGACTGTAGGTCATAATTTAATGGTGATTACCAGAGATGGAGGGAGGAAGGAGGGGAAAATATTATGTAGGAAGCATTGAGTTTTTGTTAATGCAGATGGAAAATTTGGCGAAGGACATAGGTGATGGGTGCAGGATATGATTGATATAATTGCTCCCGTGTATGTGAAAAATGTTGAACTGGCAAATGTCGTGCTATCTATATTTTCACAAATAAAAGAGAAGTTACAGCTATGTTCTACCATGTCTGGATGCACTATCAAGTGTGCAATGCAAGTAAATTCTTTAACAAAAATTTTTTTTTAGAAGATTATGAACATCAGGGACCATTCTAGTTTGAAAGAGACTAAAGAGACATGAGAGCTAATGTGTTTGAGTTGAATAATTATACTGGATGGATCTTTTTCTTCCTGAGGACATTATTGGGACAACAGTTAAACATGAATAAATTATAGGAAAGTATCTATATTTTTAGGTGATTATTTAGGAAAATGTCATGGTGGTGGAATTTACACACTAAAGTATTCAGGGATCAGATGCTTCAGGAAAATAAAGTTTTGTTGTCTTTTTTTTAAACACTATTCTTGGAACATTTCTATAAATTTGAAATTATTCCCAAATAGAAAACGGAAAAAATGGTGGGAAAAAAAAAAAACCCTTATAAAAATTATGCGCATGAGAAAAGTATGTGTGTGTATATATTCTGGCAGCCAAGGGGTGGGATATTTTGGACACCCATTGCTCCTGCCTGCCTTAGCATTCATTATCCTTCCAAAAACAAAATCCAGATTTTATTTTGGGGAATTGCTCTTCATTCCCCCACCCCCAACTCTTGGTCCCTGTGACTCTGGTGTGGGCATGTGCCCAAATCAACCAGCATATTTCATCCCCTGGCTGAAGTCATTGGTTTAGGGAGGGCACATGACCCACGTCAGTGTAATATAGGTCAACTCTGGGATTTTTTTTTCCCCTGAAACTATTGTGAAAGAGACTGTTTTTCTCCTGGGTTGCTTAGCTTTTAGAAAATAAGCCTGGAGCTGCCTGAGACCCCCACATGGAACCAGACTGTTTGAAAACAGTTATTTCAGAGAAAAGCAACAACAAAAGCCAGAGAAACCGAATTTTCTTGGTATCATGTCAGCCCGTAGATCCAGCTGTGCCTGAACTTTTTGGTGAAATAAACCAAATATATTTAACTTTTTGTTTAAACCAATTTGAGTTAAGCTTCTGGTACTTGCAAATGAAGGAATCATGACTAATATTAGGAAATTCCCAATTCAGCTGGGCTGGGATTCAGGGGGTGGGGAAAGAGGGGGCAGAGGTGTAACTGAACCCCAGATCTGACAGGACGCTAGGCATCAGGGTTCAGTGGGAGTCTTAGGGCCCTCAGAGGCACCTGAAGACACTTTTAGAGATGTGGTGAGGGCAGATGGCAGGGAGACAATGACTATGCATTGATTTTGGACAAAGCTTGGACCCAGGTTTATCCCCAAGCAACCCAGTGCAAAGCCACAGTGGCCACACCCTTGGCACATCCCTGGCCAGAGATGCCTCCAGGCCTGGTCTTGATCCTTACTTTCAACTGCATAGCAACTGCCTTGCATTTCTTCACACTGTCTCTGTTTACAAAGCACCCTTTCAACACTGTGTGCAACTGAGCATCAGGACGACCCCACAAAGAGGCAGAGCTGACATTACTCCCATTTTACAGGAGTGGAAAGCAAGGCTCGGAGAGGTACAGTGGCCTGTCTAAAGTAACAGCTATTCAGTGGCAGAGCCAGGACTAGGGGACAGGACTCCGCCCTCTAAGTCCAAACTTCTTTCCAGAGCCCCCTGAGCTGGGGGATGAGACATCTTTCCCGGTGTGACAGGTGTGGTGGAAGACAGAAACCCTCCCCTTGAGTTTTGGGACTATCGTGGAGTGATTGGCTATGAGTCAGAATCGGGTTCACAGCAGTGCATTTGGTTTGGTTTTTCTTGAGTGATTGGGGAGGGGGCCAGGCTCCCAGGATTTCATGAGCCCTCAGGAGGGGATGGGATGGGAATAGTGTCAATCAGGATACTGACCTGGTGGGGCAAGGGCGTATCACACAGCAGGATACTCAATCCCAGGGCAGGATCTAAGGGACAGCTCTAAGCCAGGCACTGGCCTGGGCCCTGGGGACACAGGAACAGAAGAAGGATTAGGTTGGACCCCACACCCAAGGAGCTTCCTGATTAGTGGAAGAAGCATGTGCAGGAAACAACAAACCAACAACGGTAATAATAAATGAACTAATACATAGGAATGCTTATTTATGCCAGACACTGTTGTAAGTGCTTTATGTGAGTCAGAAGTTCTCACAACATTCTCATGAGAAAGCCCTGTTATTATCATCGCCATTTTAAGGATGATGAAACTGAGGCACAGAGAAGGGAATTAACTCTGCCCAAGTTTGCACAGCCGGGAAAAAGAAGGACCAGGATTTGAACTGGAAATCTGAGCCCAGAACTCAGCCTGTCATGAGCTCCACTGTCTGCTCCTCCCAGTATTCACTGAGCATCCACAGCTACCAGCCTCTGTGCTTGGCTCCCACCGCACAAGCTAACCTAACAGGCCCAATCCTCCCAGAGCCGATCTGTTGTGGGGTGGGGTAGGGGGTAGGCAGACAAGCTGCTGGGCAGGGTCCCCATGCAGAGGACTTTGGTAGAGGTAGTGCGGGTCCTAGGGATGAGTTAGGGACCGCTTCCCGCGGAGGTGGGGCCCAAGGTGAGTCTTGAAGGGTCAGGAGGAGTCTGACCATTAAAGCAGAGTGGGAGAGGGGACAGCGGAACGGGGAGGAGGATGTGCAGGCAGCCGGCAGGAAGGCCTCAAAGCGTGTTAGAACCCGCACCCTGAAGCCCTGCAAGGGTACGAGGTGAACGAGAGCCTGGGCTTCGCCCTGAGGCCGGTGGGAGCAGTGGTGCTGGCAGCGGCAGCTCCGTGGGGGGCTGGGCGCCGGCAGGTTGCAGGGAGCCGGCCTGGAGGCCCGTGGCGCCTGTTTCAGAAACAAAGGTAAGAGACAAGAGGGCCTGAACCCACGGGAAAATCTCCGGATCTTAGAGGCACCGGGAACTAGAGTCAACAGATGTGACTGGTGACAGTGATTGGTCCGAGAGGGTTGAATGTGGGGAGCGGGTCGGTGGGAGTCGTCTATGTGCCGGACTCCAACCCGTGAAAAGCCCGCTCCTGGTCCCGCAGCAGATTTGCTCACTGGGCATGCGGAACGGACTCTTAGACATGACCACGCGGACAGGGCCAGGGGCCCAGGAAAGGGAACACGGCGCCCCAGCCGTGCTGAAGCCAGCGCCCGCGGGACACCAGCGTGCTGGCGGCTCGCAGGGGCGGGCGGGCACGTGTGCGTCCGCAGCGGACGCCCGCCACCTCCCCGCTGGTTCGCGGTGCCAGGGAGGCAGGGCCGGGTCCGCGGGGGAGCTTGGACCTTCTCCAGTGCAAGGGGGGCCAGTGCGCAGAGTGCGGAGGGGAGGAAAGAGAAAGACCACGCTGGTGGCCTTTTGGAGAGAGTTGGATGCAAGGGGCAGGGGGCGGAGAGGCTGGAGCAAGGATTCTGGCAGAGGCGGTAACCGAGGGAAGGAGAAAGCAGACTAGACAGCCCACTGAGAGGTTTTAAAGGGAGAAGACTTCAGAGCCCATTGGCCGTTTGTGGTGGGGGTTAGAAATGTAGGATTAACTGTCAGGCCTGGGTTTGAATCCCATGTTGCCAACTCAGTAGCAATGCGACGAAGGGCAAGTTTTTAACCTTTCCCAGCCTTGGTTTCCTCATCTGTAAAGTGGAGCTAGTAACTGTGCGTATCTCATAGAGCTGTAGTGAATAGTGAGGTCATGCAAGCACGGTGTCTGGTACTTCATACCCTGCCATCGAGTGATTCCCACTCACGACCCAATGGGACAGAGTAGAACTGCCCTATAGAGTTTCCAAGGCTGTAAATACTTACAGAAGCAGACTGCCACGTCTTTCTCCTGTGGAGAGTTCAAACTGATGGGTTCAAACTGCCGATCGTTTGGTTAGCAGCCTAATGCTTTAACCACTGCAAGCCACCAGAGTTCCTCCGCTGGTTCTAAGTAAGTCATGATTAAACTGTTGTGTTATTCTTAGTTGCTGTCAAGTGAATTTCAACTCATGGTGACCCCATGTGTGCAGAATAGAACCGCTGCATAGAGTTTTCAAGGCTGTGACCTTTTGGAAGTAGATGTCAGGCCTGTCTTCCCGGGTGCTTCTAGGTGGGTGTCCACTGCCCATCTTTTGGCAAGTAGTCCAGCATTTAACCCTTTGCACCACCCAGGGACTCCTAAATAAATGAGAGCTGTAGTTTAGGTTGTTCGGGAGACTTTCAAGTGTGTGGGGGAAAGAGGCTGTGGAAGCGGGCAGAAAAGGTCATGGGTCTCCTTTCCAGTCCCTCCCTCTGAAGCTAACTGGCTTGGAGGAGAAGCATCCTGGGCTTCTGAGTCCTCATTTCTGAAGTGAGAATAAGAGTGCCTCCTTCACTGGACTTTGGCCGCAGCAAATGAGACTCTGTGTGTGCAAAAGTTTGGGATATGCTGTGTCCACAGGAGAGGCTGTCATGAGGGGCTGGTGAGCTGGCACAGTGGGGCTGTTCTGGACAGGCAAGACTTCAGGATCTTAGGGGCCTCTCTGGATTCCCTTTTGGAATTTTTTTTCCCCTGCTATGGAATGCGACCTTCTTAGGCAGTAGTGACGTGTTACTCAAACTCTTAGCCTCAGCAATCCCTTAACAGGCACTGCACTCACCCACTGGCCACTAAATTTAAAAGACCACTGTATTTCTAACATAATAAAAATTCAACTTTGTAAAAAGTAGTATATGAAGAGTAATTGTTGCCCATTGGTGAGAGGGACAATGCTGTATGACCTTTTCCACCGTGTATCCACGCCCTGTGTGACAGTAAGGAGCCACAAGGAGTTTTTACATCCTGTTCGTTTCTTTTCTTACTCCTTATTTATACTAAATTAGAAAATCCTAAACCACAATTATAGGTTATTAGAAATGGCAGCAAATGTTTAGTGGCTCTGTGGGATGATTCTGGATTCAGACCAAACAAGAATCCAGAAATCACAGAGCTATTTCTCACTGAAGATGACTTTCTGCTCTCTCAGACTCGGACAACAGGTACGAAGCTTCCAAAAGCTAGAAAAGTGAGCATCGCACCTTGGGAGAGAGTGACAAAGGGAGCCACAATCCTCTCTTTTGTTGAATTTGACTCTGGAAAGAATTCTGCAAGTTCTGATGTAATATTTGGATGTAGTTTTAAAATATTCCTAATAACGTATCTTTGATTTCCTTCTTCTGCTCACGACCAAAATCACCAACTGCTGAGATAGAAACGTTCTTGATGAAGCATTTGCACTGTGATTTTAAGAAATTCTACTAAGCTGATACTTAACAGTAAACACTGTAATAGTTTGATGATGTCTGAGCAATACAGATACTGACCATACTGCAATAACGAGCAGGCTAGTTAAGACCTTAGAGGTGGTCTGGGGTGGTATTATTATTCATATCCATCCACCTTTTCAAAACTCATTTGTGGGAAAATGTTCTCTCCATAGCTAGACTGTCTTAAAGTAGAAGACCAGAAACTTCAACTTGCTATCTACGACCTTGCATTGTTGTTAGCGTCTGTAAAGTCAGCTCCAACTCATGGTGACCCCTGTACAACAGAGCAAAATGCCGCCTGGTCCTGGCCATCTTCACGGTGGCTGGTATGCTAGAGTCCATCGTTGCAGCCAATGTGTGTTTTGAGTGCCTTCCAACCTTGGGGGCTCATCCCCCAGCACTATGTTGGACAATGTTCTGTTGTGATCCATAGGGTTTTCACTGACTAATTTTCAGGACTAGATCTCCAGACCTTTCTTCCTAATCTCTTAGTTTGGAAACTCCACTGAAACCTGTCCACCATGGGTGACCACGCTGGTGGCATAGCTTCCAGCATCACAGCAACAGGCAAGCCACTACAGGAAAAAAAAAAGACAGGCGGGTGGTGATGTCTTTACATAGTATGATGTAAGGAGTATGCTCGGTGAATGGGATTGGATCCTAGTTACCCATCCACTGACATCAAGTCGATTTTGACTCACAGAGACCTGATAGGATGGGTTAGAACTGCCCCATAGAGTTTCCAAGGCTGTAAATCTTTATGGAAGCTGACTGCAGAGCAGCTGGTAGGTTCAAATTGTCAACCTTTTGGTTAGTAGCTGAGTGCTTTAACCACTACACCACCAGGGCTCCTATCCTAGTTACAGTTTTCACTCTTTCCTTCAACTCTGTATCTGGCAAGGCGCTCTGGTAGTATAATGGTTAAAGCATTCAGCTGCTAACCAAAGGCGGGCAGCTCTGCATGAGAAAGATGAGGCAGTCTGCTTCCATAAAGATTTATAGCCTTGGAAGCCCTACGGGAGTCACTATGAGTTGGAATCAACTTGATGGCAGTGGGTGGTGGTTTTTTTTTCCCCCTATATCAGGTAGGATTTAGGTTGGGCAATTCATTAGAGAGACTCTCAAATAACAGTGGCTTAAACAAGATAGTGGTTTATTTCTCTCTCATCTAACAGTAAATTATTACTATTATTCAAATTTATGCACAAACCACCAAAGCCAAAGATGAGAAAATTGAAGATTTTTACCAACTTCTGCAGTGTGAAATTAACCAAACATGCAACCAAGATGTATTAATTATCACTGGTGAATGAATGCAAAAGTTAGAAACAAAAAAGAATCACTAGTAGTTGGAAAGTGTGACCTTGGTGATAGAAATAACGCTGGAGATTGCATGATAGAATTTTGCTAGACCAGTGACATATTCATTGCAAATACCTCCTTTCAACAACAGAAATGGCAGGTGTACATGTGGACTTCATCAGATGGAATACGCAGGAATCAGATGGACTACATCTCTGGCAAGAGCCAACAGAGAAGCTCAATATCTTCAGCCAAAACAAGGCCAAGAGCTGACTGTGGAACAGACCATCAATCCCTCATATGCAAGTTCAAGTTGAAGCTGAAGACGATTAAAACAAATCCATGAGAGCCAAAATATTACCTTGAGTATATCTCTCCTGGATCTGGAGACCATCTAAAGAATAGATTGGATGCATTGAACACCATTGATCAAAAACCAGAGGAATTGTGGAATGACATCAAGAATATCATCCATGAAGAAAGCAAAAGGTCATTAAAAAGACAGGAAATGTATGTCAGAAGAGACTCTGAAACTTGCCCTTGAATGGAGAGTTGCTAAACCAAATGGAAGAAATGACAAGATGAAAGAGCTGAATAGAAGATTTCAAAAAGCAGCTTGAGAAGACAGTCAATTATTATGATGAAATGTGCAATGCCCTGGAGTTAGATAACCAAAAGGGAAGAACACATTCAGCATTTCTTAAGCTGAAAGAACTGAAGAAAAATTTAAGCTTTGAGTTGCAATATTGAAAGATTCTGTGGGCAAAATACTGAACGATGCAGGAAACATCAAAAGAAGATGGAAGGAATACACAGAGTCATTGTACCAAAAAGAATTGGTTGATACTCACCCATTTCAGGAGGTGGCATAGGATCAAGAACCAATGGTATTGAAGGAAGAAGTCAAAGCTGCACTGAAAGAATTGGTGAAAAACAAGGCTCCAGGAATTAACAGAGTACCCATTGAGATGTTTTAGCAAACAGATGCTGTGCTGGAGGCACTCATTCGTCTATGCCAAGAAATAGACAGCTACCTGGCCAACTGACTGGAAGAGATCCATATTTGTTCCCATTCCAAAGGAAGGTGATCCCACAGAATGTGGAAATTATCAAACAACATCATTAACATCACAT
This sequence comes from Orycteropus afer afer, assembly GCF_000298275.1. NCBI lineage: Eukaryota > Metazoa > Chordata > Mammalia > Tubulidentata > Orycteropodidae > Orycteropus > Orycteropus afer. The sequence continues at coordinate 3,982,146 of NW_006921672.1, forward strand.
GCAAGTAAAATCTTACTGAAGATAATTCAAAAACAATTGCAACCGTATATTGACAGAGAACTTAAAGAAATGCAAGCTAGGTTCAGAAGAGGACATGGAATGAGGGATATCATTGGTGATGTCAGGGTCTTGGCTCAAAGCAAAGAATACCAGAAAGATGTTTACTTGTGTTTTATTGGCTATGCAAAAGCATTCGATTGTGTGGATCATAAACAATTATGGATAACATTGAGAAGAATGGGGAATTCCAGAACACTAATTGTGCTCATGGGGAACCTGTACACAGATCAGGAGGTTTTCATTCGAACAGAACAAGGGGATACTGCATGGTTTAAAATCAGGAAGGGAGTGTGTCAGAGTTGTATCCTTTCACCATACTTATTCATTCTGTATGCTGAGCAAATAATCCAAGAAGCTGGACTACATGAAGAAGAACATGGCATCAGGATCGGAGGAAGACTCATTAGCAATCTGCGATACACAGACGACACAACTTTGCTTGCTGAAAGTGAGGCTGACTTGAAGCAGTTACTGACGAAGATTAAAGACTGCAGTCTGCAGTATGGTTTACACCTCAGCATAAAGAAAACAAAAATCCTCACAACTGGACCAATAAGCAGCATCACGATAAATGGAGAAAAGATTGAAGTTTGTCAATGATTTCATGTTACTTGGTTCCACAATCAACACAAATGGAAGCAGCAGACAAGACATCAGATGACATGTTGTACTGGGCAAATCGGCTGCAAAAGACCTCTTTCACGTGCTGAAGAGCAAAGATGTCTCCCTGAAAACTAAGGTGTGCCTAACCCAAGCCATGGTATTTTCAGTCACCTCATATGCATGTGAGAGCTGGACAATGAATAATGAATACCAAAGAAGAGTTGATGCTTTTAAGTTGCAGTGTTGGCGAAGAATACTGAAAGTACTGTGGACTGCCAAAAGAAGTAACAAATCTGTCCTGGAGGAAGTGCAGCCAGAATGCTTCTTGGAAGTGAGAATGGCCAGATTTCATCTTACCCACTTTGATCATGTTGTCAGAAGGGACCATTCCCTGGAAAAGGATATTATGCTTGGTAAAGTGGAGGGTCAACAAAAAAGGGGAAGACCCTCAATAAGATGGTCTGACACAGTGGTTGCAACAATGGGCAAGATATATCAAGGATTGTGAGTCTGGCACAGGACCGGGCGGTGTTTCGTTCTGTTGTAAATAGGGTTACTGTGAGTGGGAGATGCCTGGACGGCACCTAACAACAACCACAACGTCTAACAGTGCAGAGGCAGATGTCCCGGGCTGGAAGAGTGGTCCCTCTCTGTGAATTTACACATAGACCCCGACACCTTCTATCTGCTACTCTTAAGTCTTATTGTTCTGCTACCCTCATGTTCAGAATCCCCAGTGGCTCACGACTACATGAAGTGCTAGGCATTGCTGGAGGAAAATGAGGGAGGAAAGGTATGCTCCTTCCTCTAAGGGCCCGAGAGTTATACTTCAGCTCACATCTCATTGGCTGGAACATACTCACATGATCATACCTTGCTGAAAGGGAGTTGGGAAATGTTTGTATGCGCTTCTCCAGATAAGAATTACAAATACTGTTATCACTATGAGAGAGAAGGGAAGAAAGGGTATAAAGATGCCAAACAATGCTGAAGAAAGTTTAGGAAAGAGATGTGAATTGATTTTACATCACAGCCTTTCATCCCTAACATGGCGCCCTTCCTGGAGCCAAACACAGCCAGTGCTTCCTCCGCAGTACTTGCCACACCCCTTTTCCCACCCACACCATGCTTCACCCATGCTTCATACAGGATCACGAAGCAAAGGATCTTGTTTCACTGAAGCATGGACTTTTAGTGGTAAAATTGAAAGTTACGGAGCACTTTCCTCTCCTACCTGAGCCACGGTGTTTGGACTCTGTACATCATTCATTTTAACCAGCTTCACACACATGGACCTACGTGCATTTCTGAAAAGAACTATGAGAGGAAACCATTTCTCCATGTCATTGAGTATGACACTTAAGATCACTTTTCTGATTTTGAATAACCTGTTCAGATGGCAATGTGTTCAGTATCTGTAATAGTCTAAGCTATCCCTAACGCTCCTTAGAAGTGAGGGTGGGGAAGACTTTGGCTCGCTTTCGTTGGACACTTCATCAGGAAACACCACTTGCCAGAAAAGGACATCATGTTTAGTAAAGTAGAGGGTCAGCGAAAATGAGGGGAACCCTCATTGAGATGGATTGACACAGTAGCCTCACAATGAACTGAAACATAGCTACGATCATGGAGATAGAGCAGGACGGGCAGTGTTTCTTCCTGTTAAATGTAGTCACCATGACTTGGAGCCAATTCCATGGCAACCAAGAACAACAACAACAATCGTTAGAGAAAGCAAAAACTTACAAGTTTTTATGGTGAGTTTAAGATAACAGGGCTTTTTAAAACCAAACTGCTTTCTCATAATGGACACCATTGATACTATGTGATGTCCAGTGCTATCATTTGCTAAAGGGAATTTATCAAAAGCCAGTTCTGCACTGTCTCTAAGAGGAATGTGTGTCATTAATAATGTGGATGTGTTCCAGGCTTCTCAGAACAGTGTTACTTGTATCTGTGTTTTACTAAGAGGAGTACGATCTTAAATGCTACCTTTTTAGTTTTGTTTTCCTTCTTGCCTTTAGTAAGGAAAAAAAAATCCATCAATTTTATCCTGGAAAGTCTTATTTTGCTTTAGTTCTGGGAGGAGGAAAAGTGCTAATGGTTTACCAGAAGGTCATTTTGCTTTGTTTGAAAACGAAGCAAACCCTGATGGCATTGTGCCACTATTTGACAAAGTTTCACAACACACAGTGCACTGGGGATTAAGTTGGAGCAGATCGCCAGTCCAATGAAGTCCAAGTTCCAATATTCAAACTCACACTATTTACTTTTCTTCTTCAGCAGTTTGTGTGAAATCCTCAGACAGATCCTCGCTCTTAGAGATTTACAAGTTTTTGAACTAGATTCTTGCTCACTATTTACTTTTCTAATACTCTTCTCATTTGTAGTATTTGGGTTCCTATTTTTATCACTCCTTTAAAATTTTGAATCACTGAATTATTTGGGTTGAGGGTATTACCCATCACAACAGTAATAACCAAAAACCATAAATGATACAAAAACATATTACCCAGACAAATTGCTTAGACAGATCAACCAAATTCTGACCTTGTAGCAAATATACAATTAAAGCATGTAACACCAAGAACATCCCTTCAGGCCTCAAATTAATCTCTTCCTCCCTTGGCTTCAGCCAAACAATAGACAGGCAAATAGGGTGAACATTTACAATAGGTAGACACACTCCTTAGAACGATCAATCATGGAAGAACAGACAGGCAGTTTTTGCTCATGGAGATAGCTCAGGGGGCAGAAATGCATGGGAAAGAAGGATACAGGGAAGAGGTAACTACAGGGAGGAAGTGGGAAGAGACCTGTTACATTGTGGGGAATTGCAGTCAATATCATGAAACAAAATATATATGGACTACTGGACAGAAAATGAATTTGCTCTGTAAGCTTTCACCTAAATCACAATAAAAATTTTCAAAAAAAGAACATAATGGGGCTTCTGGGAAAATCATAATCTATTTTGTATTTCAAATTTTTTAATAAAATAATTGAACTATACATGTAAAATGGTTGAAATGGCAAACTTGTGTATATCAATAAAAGTTAAATTAAAAAATAATTAACACAAAGCCTATTTTAATAGAATCACAAAAAAATAAATAAATAACATTAAGACAGTGTACAGCATAGATATCCTGGATGGAATCTTACAACAGAAAAAGGGCATTCATGGGAAAGTTGGTGAAATCTGAATACAGTTTGGAGTTTAAAGTAATGTGCCACTGTTGGCTTCTTAGTTTTGACAAATGTACCCTGGTGAGGAAGGATGTTAACATTAGGGGAAACGTATATGGGGGCTTTCTGTGCTAACTTTGCAATTTTTCTGTAAATCTAAAATTATTCCAGAATAAAAAGGTTATTTAAAAAAGGTAACATTAGGAAACCATCAGATGGTTTAGAGATAACAGATAAACTCTAAGTACTTCTAGGACTGAGGAGAAAGACAGATAAGCTTCCAGAAGGAGGCCAAGCCAAGCTTAACTCTTGGGCAGGATTGGGATGTTGAGATGTTGGTGATTGAGTAGCCCTACCCAAAGATTTCTTTGTGGAATGTTAGGTATTCATATTCTTTCTTTCTTCAGTTCCAGGTGCTCCCAGAAAGTATGAACCCATCTGGGCAGAATGGGAGTAGGACTGAAGAAGGACTCAGGCCTCCCCTCTAGGGACTTCCTTAGTGGGCTCACCGGAGCAGAAGGGTAGACATTAAAGCACTGAAGTTTGAACTGGCTTTGGAAGTAGAGATGTTGGAGGGTGGAGTGCTTCAGTTCCTTCATCCCTGCTAAACGACTCCTATGGCAGAACCCAAGCTGGAGACTAGGAGAATGAAGACAAAGGAGACAGGCCCTGTCTTCAGTCTGATGGGGCAAGCCCAGGTTGTAGCCTCAAGAAACTCCAATCTGGTGGGTGAGACACGGTTTCTGCCCTCAGGAAGCTCTCAGTCTGTAGAAAGAGATATAACCCCTGCCCTTAAGAAGCTCCCCTGTCTGATGGGAGGGGTACAGCTTCTTCCACTAATCTGAAGGGGAAGGAAGACAGGACACATCCCAGACACAAAGACTGGAATCTGACCTTTAGACATTATTACTCAGGGGCAGGAGGAGCCTGGGAGAAAGGCTTGAAAGAGAAGAGGACTGGGGAGCAGGGTCCTGCATAGAGAGAAGGACAATATAAAGGGTCCTGACACAGCTGATGGACCCCTGGGAGTGGGTCCTGCTCAGACGTGGATGTTGTTGTTGTTACATGCCGTCGAGTTGAACCGACTCATAGCGACCCCTGGATTGTTGTTGTTGTTACGTGCCGTCGAGTCAGACCCAACTCATAGCAACCCCTGGATTGTTGTTGTTGTTGTTATGTGCCGTCGAGTCGGACCGACTCATAGCAACCCCTGGATAGCCACTCTCATCATGAGTGACCAAGCTCCTGACCCACTGTCCTCACAGGGGCTGACAGCAACTGATCAAACAAATGGTGAAAGGACAGGGAGAGACAAGAGAAAGACAGGCAGATGGATAGATACAAGGGACAGGTATGGAGATCAGTCAGACTGCCAGGTCAGAGAGGGACAGATAGAGAATGCGTGTGAGAATGAGACCAAAAGGAAGGCAGAGAAAACTCCCTGCGCCCACCCCTAGCCCCAGCCCATCCCTGGCCCCAGCAGACTCAGCCCATTTGCATCTCTGCTCTGCGTTCAGGAATTGGCGCTTCCTCAATATTTTCCCTCACTAGGTGTCAAGTACAAACCAGAGCCAAAATCCACATGTCTTAGCTTGCAGGGAAGGAAGAAGAGTGAGAGCTGGCATAGCCCCTATTTGCCATGTGGTGTGCACTGGGCAGGGTCAGGTGGAGGAAGGCAGAGGACCTGTGCCCTTGTCACCTGTGGACCTAGGGCATGGCACAGTGGCAGGCACCACAGGGCTGCCAGTAACTGACTGACTGACCAACTGAATGTATCAACATTAGCGAATAGGGTACAGCATAGTACCTAAAGCCTAGGTTCAAATTCCAGTTCTGCAACTTCCTAACTGTGTGACCTTGAGCAAATTACTTAACCTCAGTTCCCTCATCTTCAGAATGAAAATAATAATAATAATAATAATAATGGAAACTACATCATAGGATTTTTGTGACCATACTGTGAGGACTAATATAGTGTGTGGGAGCTCTAGTAGCATAGTGCTTAAGGCACTTGACTGCTGACCAGAAGGCTGGCGGTTCAAACCCACCAGCCACTCCTCGGAAGGAAGGTTAGGCAATCTACTTCCGTAGTGATACCGCCTCAGAAACCCAAGGAGGGGTCGCTATACTCCACGGCATATAACAACAACAACAATATAGTCGGTGGTACATAGAAAACTCTCAGCCTGTATCAGGTGGGTGTGATATGGGTTTGATTTTCCTGTGTCTCTTATATGCATATATGCTCAGGGGTGTGTGTGTGCAGGGGTGCTTACACGCTGGATGAGTACTGGGAGTGACAGGTGTGTAGTGCAGTGGAGAGAGCACAGGGTCTACAGCCAGGCAGGCATGAGACCTTATCACAGTGTCGTCACTTCCTAGCTGCTGACCCATCCTTGCCTTTAGAATGGGTATAAGACCTTCCTTAGGGGGTTCAGTGAGGAGGAGCAAAGTCCTGCTTAAAACGTGACTGAGAGCTGTAATTCTTCCTAGTGTTGTACGTGGTCTGTAGTCCATGGCTGTGTGTGTACAGTGGTTGCATGGACATGCAAAGAGGGGACCATGGGGCAATGCAAGTGGTCCCTGAGCAGCGTAAATGATTAACAAACTTGCTGCAAACTGAAAGGTTGATGGTTTGAGACCAACCAGAGGCACCTCAGAAGAAAGGCTAGCAATCTATTTCCTAAAAATCAGCCATTGAAAACTTCATGGAGCACACTTCCACTCAGACATACCTGGGCTGGAATTGACTTGACGGCAACTGGTTGGTTGGTTGGGGCGATGCAAAGAAGGCTGATCTGGCTGCCGGGACACCTGGATTCTCTCTGTGCTCTAGGAGTGGGTCTTAGGCAATGCCCTGACCCTTCCGGGCCTTGGGTTCTGTGCCTGCAAGACGGAGTTGCTGAGACTGACCTCCCAGAGTGGTTGTGAAGATTAAATGAGATGATGTGTGTGGTGTCAGCTCATTCAACAATGGCAAATGGGGGGGAGATGGCACTACACAAGAGCTTCCTGATTACTGCTGGGTGATGGCTGGTTTCCAGCTACATACACTGCGCTTCTGCCCATGCATGCACACAGATGGACTGTGCACGTGTGTGCTAACAGCCGCTTCTTCAAACCAGATGGGAGGGACCCCTTGGCGTCGCTTCCTCCATCCCAGGTCTCTGATCTTTGGAGAGCAGGCTCTGGAGCCAGGCTGCCTGGGTTTAAATCCCAGCTTGGCCACTTCCTAGTTTGTGGCTTCAAGCAACTGGTTTAACCTGCCGATTTCCCTTACTCTGAAATTGGAGTGGATATTAGCACCCACAGTGGAGGGCTTGATGAGGATGACATTAATTTAAATGCATGAAGTGCTTTGAGCAGAGGCTGGTACAGATGTTTGTTGTTACTCTGAGTCCTGAGGGGTGTGCTCTGTTGCCCAATTCCCACGCCTTTCCTGGCCAACAGATAGCTCATCCCCTGGAACAGTCCTTTCCAAGCTCTGACCAGTCACCCTTAGGCTGTAGTTCCTAGAAGGGGGCAGCCTGGGGCCAGTGGGCCAGGGCCTCCTGCTAAAATCATCACACTTAAAAAGAGGCCCCAGGATGTTGTTCAGACTGATTTTTTGAAAGTGAATGTTAATGATGTTCAGAAAAAAGAAGTGAGGGCGTTGCTTCTGCGGATCTCCGGTTGGGTAAAGAGCTAGACCTTCTCTGCTCTCTTCCTTCTCCTCTCTTATCCTCCCTCCCACCCAAAACCTCAGAAGAAGCCAAGTGACCTGATGGGGGTGGTGGGCACGGTCTTTGGCAGGGTCAGAGGTCTGATACTCTGAAATCTAAATCTTCTATCTCTCTGTTCCTCCTTGTACTTGACCTGCTAGTGACCACAGGAGGGGGAGAATGCAAAGGAATGGAGAAGGGGTGGTGGAGGTATGATGGGAATGAAAGAAGAAATGGAAGGGCTGTCTGAAAGAAGGACACAGGAATTGTGGGGGTCTGCTGCACCCAAAGGAGCTCTGGTAGCATAGTGCCTAAGGCACTTGACTGCTAACCAGAAGGCTGGCGGTTCAAACCCACCAGCCACTCCTCGGAAGGAAGGTTGGGCAATCCTACTTCCTTAGTGATACTGCCTCGGAAACCCAAGGAGCGATCGCTATGAGTCGGGGCCGACTCGATGGCAAATAACAACAACAGCAAGCTGCACCCAAACTAGGCAAAGGACCATGTGTCCGTCCAAATTGATGTGTTAAAGAGTGTATATGTGAGTGTACAAATAAATATGCATGTGTGTGTGTACATGTATGTGTGTGAGAGTATGAGTAAGGATGTATATGAGCATCTGTGACTTATCTGTCTGACTGGGAAGAGACAGAATCATTGACCAGTCCCAATGGTAGGGACTTTTTCTGTCCAGCCCATTATTCTACAGATGAGGAAACTGAGGCTCAGGGATGAGAAGTGAAATGTCCAAAATCACTAGGGCAAGTCAGGCTCCAGACCCTTGGCCTCTAGACTCCTAATCCATGGTTCTGCCCACCATGGTTCTGGCAAGAGCTGGGAGGTCTCAAGGGAGAGACACATTTGGGGAGAAGAGGATTAGGAACTTTTCCTAACTCCTACCCTTCCCTCTGCCTCCCCCTTCCATCCACCTGGCTCTATGGGCAGGAGGGAGAAGGCAGGACAGGGTTGCCGAGAAGGGTCAGGAGAGGAGGGAAGGATGGCAGGTGTCTCACAGGGCACCGGGGCTCCCATAGGAAGGGTCCAAGCCCCTGGCCTCTCCCTTTTCTGCAAACGTGGACTCCCCGCCCAGCTGAGATGTGTCACCCTTGGAGCCGGCAGTGGCAGTGGGCCTCTCTCCAGCTTTCCAGCCAGACCTAGCCTTGAAGGCAGGAGGGTCCTTCAGAAGGAGGCTTGGCTGGGTTCCCAGCTTGGCAAAGTTGAGCCCTAACAACAAGAGGGAAGGAGTCCAGGCCACCAAAGTCTTGGCCCTCCCCTACCTGCCCCTCCTCAGTTTCATTACCTGGGAAATGGGAGGAAGGACTGGAAATTCTATCTGGGATTGGGAAAGTGAGGTCTGACAGGGAGGGCGCAATTCCTCTACGCTTCCCCCGTCACTCTCCTGGGGGAGCAGGACCTCACCTCTATCTTGCAGATGGCCTCTCTCCCTCTCTAGAGCCCCCTCCTGACAGGGAATCCTCTGCCCTTAGTTCAGGGGAGGAGGGAAAAAGGGTCCAAGAGGAGGGACTCTGCACCAGAGCAGACATTCCTGATGACTCACAGGCCTGGAACGCCTTGAGAGGCAGTGCGACAGCCCCCTGTTCAGCTGGGGCAGTGGAGACCCAGGATTTGAGGGCAGGGAGGCAATGTGAAGACAGAAGTTCTCAGGCAGAGCTGAGAAGAGGCCTCTGGCCTGGAAACAGGGTTGGAGGAAAGGTCATAGAGAGGTGTCTGAGGGAGGGGACACAATGTGTCTCTCCCTCTTCCATCCTAGCTATAAATTATACTCCCCAATGCAGTAGGAGAGATGATGGCTAGATCTTACAGAGAACCTCCCAAACCTTCAGGGATGCCCATTCTCAAGAATGGTTTGAAAAAGGAGAGTTCCTCTTTCTAGCTTTCCCCTCCCTGTGTCTGGGAATAACACCCTCCTGCCTTGAGGAGGCAGGGGGATGGCTGTGATGGCCTCCAAAGAGCCCCGACTGGTTCTGGCCCACTCCAACCCCCTCAATCCCCTCCATTTACTGGTCTTTTTGCTTGGGGAGGGGAAGCAGAGGCCCAGAGTGACCAGGGACGTCTGGAGAATGCATTGCTCCCTGAAGCCTGCCTGTCCTGGCAGAGCTCTGGGCTCAGGGAGGGGCCTGTGTCTCTGCCTTTCCTCCCCCAGCAGAAGATGCTGCTCAACCTCAGTCTACGTGGCAGGCAGGCGAGGGGGGCCTCGAGGGAGGGGAGCTGGGAATGAGGTCAGCGGGTTGGATGGGCCAGGCCATGGCTGTGAAGGCATCTGGGCTGCAGTCTGGAAGGTCGGGCCACTCCCAGCCCCAGCCCGCCATCGTCATCACCGCCCACCAAGGCATCTTTCCAGGCTCCAGCTCCTCCCCTAGGCAGCCCTCACTCCGCCCCGGCCAGATGGTTCCCATCAAGGCTCTTCTATGTGGCGGTTCCACCCTGCCCACCAGGCTCCCCTCCCCCTCTGGCCACATGGCTCAGCAGAGTTGAGGATCATCTCTCTCGCCCTGTCTCTCCCGGGTCTGAATTGGTATAAGGTGAGGTCCCTCTGTCGTGCCAGCCTCCCAGCCCCAGTGGCTTCCATGGTCCCCTCCAGCTCCCTTTACCACCAACATCTACAATTTTGAAGTGCAACTGGGACTTTGCCTCTGACTCCCCAACTCCAGCTGTGTGACCTTAGACAGGTCACTTCCCTTCTCTGGGCCTCAGTTTCCTCATCTGTGCAAGTAAGGAGAGGCAGGATGAGCTCAAAGTTTCCTTCCAACTGGACATCTCTTGTTCTATGATATTGCCACCTTGGGACTCTACAGAGAAGCCTTCAAGTTCTTCAACCCAAAAGAGGTTGGGTAGCATAGTGCCTAAGGCACTTGACTGCTAACCAGAAGGCTAGTGGTTCAAACCCACCAGCCACTCCTCAGAAGGAAGGTTGGACAATCTACTTCCGTAGTGACACTGCCTGGGAAACCCAAGAAGGGGTCTCTATGAGTCAGGTCCAACTCAACAGCACATAACAATAACAGCAACAACTTTGGAGGAGCCGTCTGGTCTACCTCCTTGCCTGCTCCCAGTTTTCTTTTTCCTCTTGATGCCCAGATCCACAAGTCTCACCCATTTTCCTTGAAACCCACCCCCCACCCCTTTTCCCAAGATTCCCAGCCTTCTAACTTGAGTCTTTCTGTTGTCAGTTGGGTGACTTCTGTGATATGAGGTCCTCTGTCTTTGGCAAAAGGGTCACAACCAGGCCCTGCTCAAAAGCTGCCATTGACTCCCCACAGCCACCAGACTAAGTATAAATTAATCTCCTGGAATCCCAGGCCTCTAGTAGTTGGCCCAAAGAGCCTTCATGGCACAATGGTTACAAGGTTGTCTACTAACCCAAATGTTGGAAGTTCAAACCGACCCAGCAGGCTCTGTGGTAGAAAGGCCTGGTGATCTGCTTCCATGAAGATTACATCCAAGGAAACCCTATGGAGCAGTCCCACTCTGTCACATGGGGTCACTATGAGTTGGAATGGACTCATCAGTACTGGCAACAACAACATGAGTTGGCCCAGACCACTTTCCCAGCCTTACCTTCCACTTTCTCTTACTTAAGTCCTTACCTCTCTCTCTTCTTCTGTCTGGCTTGCCAACCTCAGTAGTGCCCTCACAGAAGCACCTTTCTTCCCTTCTGCCTGCATTGGAATCCTGCCTCCTGTCCTCCCAGGCTCAGTCAGGCCCAATTCAACAGAAACCTCCTGCATGAAGCCTGCTTAGTCCACTCTGACATTCTGGTTACTTTTCAGTGTTCCAGAAGCCTTTCACTTACTCAACATGACATAGGCCATTAAAAACAGTCTTGTTATTGCCCATTTCACAGATTGGGAAAATAAAGTTCAGAGAGATGAAGCAACTTACTCAAAATCACACAGCCAGGGCTGTCATGTCTGAGAGATGTTTATGTGTTTATTTTATCTTCTTTGCTTGCTCATATGATTGTTAAGGACAGGGATTGTTCTCTCCATGGTGCCCAACACAGAGCTGGCCCAAAAAATGCCCACATCCCATGAACAGAATTGAGAGTGTCTGCAGTAGGACCAACCAACTCGAGATTTTCTCCGCAGCAGGGTCCTTCTTCAGTTTCCTTACTCCCAGGGAACCACACCTCCCTTTCTGTAGTCCAAAAGCCCAGGAGTCATCCCTGCTCCTCACCACACCCTGTCCCCCACTGCTGCACATCCAATCCAAGCCTAATCTTTGTTAGGTGCTGTCCAGTCTATTTTGACTCACAGCAACCATATGTGAGAGAGTAGAACTGCCTTGTAGGGTTTCCTTGGCTGTAATCTTTACAGGAGCAGATCACCAGGTCTTTTCTCCTGAGGAGTCTCTGGGTAGGTTTGAACTGCCAACCTTTGGGCTAGCAGCCCAGCACTTAACTGTTAGGCCAGCAGGCCTCCTTCAGTCCAACCTCAACCTCTGTAAATTTTATCTCCCAAGGGGCTCTTCAATCCACCCTCCTCTCCATTTCCATTTCTAACCACATCATCTCTTACCTGGGATGCTGTAGCCCGCGCTCAGCTAGGCCTCCACCTTCCACCATGGCACTCCTCCAAGACCTATTCCACCAAGTGACCATGGTGGTCTTTCCCAATGAAGACCAGACTGTGACCCTCTCCTGCTTCAGACCCATCCCTGGAGTCTATAGCTATAAAGAGAAAGTCTAAAACCCTTGATGTGGCTTCTATGGCCTGCTGGTCTTCACTTTCTGTGCTCTAGCCTTGCTGGCCCTCTCTGGTTCCTTGGGCACGCAGAACCTACCATGCTCCCTCCTGCCTCAGAGCCTTTGCACATACAATACTATCACGCCCATCTCAACTCCCCACCCTGACACGCCCCCTCCACCTTGGTTATGTCTTCTTTAGTCATCCACCTGTTCAGGCAAGCCTTACTGGGCCCCCAGGATAGGGCAGACCCCCTGGATGCTGGCTCACTCAGAACTCTGTGTTCCTCTTTTTCATGAACTTTCGAGTTGTGATCACACGTGGATGGGTGTGACTTCATTAATGTCTGTCTCCTTCACTGGATGTGAGCTCCCCAAGAGCAGGCAACAAGCCTGTTTCGTCCACCACTGAATCCCCAGCACCCAGCAAAGTGCCTGGCACATAAATATTGTTGGATGAATAAATTAGTAAATGGATGTGTCCCCTCTGTAAAATGGGAAAGGAGGCTTTTGGGGAGAGGGTAGGGTCATGTTATCCATACAGAATCCTTTCTGTGTCCAAGCCAGACTCTGGCCAAAGGTATGCTCCACTCAGGGCTGGAGCATGACCAGACTGGGATCCCCATCTCTCATCCTCCACCCTCCCCCCAAATACTCCAGAATCCCAGCTTTGCCAGGAGGAAAAACTGGTGTCTGCAGAAAAGGGAAGACAGGAGACATCTGTGACTGAACCCTCCCTAAGTAATGGGGTGAAGGGAGCCGACCAGGGTCCCCACAGGTGCCTCTGCCTCAAGATGCTGTCCCCTCCTCCTTCTTTTTTTTAAAAATTTCAGGCTTCAAAGCAACATTATCCATTTATCTCCTAAACACTTCAACCAGACATCTGGTTGTGACGCAAGCCTTGTCTTCCCCTCCCTTCCCTATGCTGCTGCAACTTTCTCCTCCATGGAGAGCACGCAGCATCAGGAGACCGCCCCAGAATGCCGGCCCCCCAGAACAGATGGAGACCGGAAGTGGAGGTACCGGAAGAGAATATGAGAGAAAAAGAAGGAGGGAGAAAAAGGAGTATGTGGGTGGAGGGGTGGGGCAACAGGCCAGAGGCAGAGGAAAGAAAGAAAGGGAAAGAAGAGAACCAAAAAAAAAAGGAAGACAATTAAAGAGAAGAAAGTTTCCTGGAGAGAGGATGGAGGGGGCCAGAGAAAGAGAGAGGCTAAAAGAATAAAAAAAGGAAGGAAGAAAAAGGGGAAGGGATAATAAAATAAGTACAGAATTCAGTCAAACCAGAAAGGGGTCAATAAAAACTAAAGGATGTTTTAAGGTCAGCGAAACTATTCTGCATGAAATTATAATGGTGGATACTTGACAGGAAGCATTTGCCAAAACCATGAGACTGTACGGCACACAGAGTGGGGTCCATGAGTGGACCCCAATGTAAACTATGGACTCTAGTCAGTAACAATGTATCAATATTGATTCATCAATTGTAACAAGTGTACCCCACGGATGCAAGTTCATAATAGAAGAAAGCCGTGTGCAAGAGGAGAGGGAGTGTGTGGAACAATGCCCTCTGCAAACCTAAAACTGTTGTAAAAAATAAAGTATATTAAAAAATGAAAAAAATACATATATTCAATTAATTCACTCAAGATGCTCTGCATCTTGAATCCCTGGGTGGTGCAAAGTGTTGAGCGTTTGGCTACTAACTGAGAGGTTGGTGGTTCAGATCTACCCAGAGGCCTGTTGGAAGAAATCCCTGGTGATCTGCTTCTGAAAGATCATAGCCAGGGAAACGCTATATGCAGCTCTACCCTGAAACACGCGGGGTGGCCATGAGATGGACTCTACTCTTATTTGGAGGTAAGATAAAGAGCCTGACAGACCCCTGCCTTGGGGAGCTCCCACACCAGCAGGAAAGAGAGGCACTCACCAGCAGTGAGGACTGGGGTCCCCAAACCCAACATCATTCCCCGTTCAGGCATCATTCTCCTCTGAGATGTGAGGAGGTGGCTAGTGTAGGCCTGGGGAACAGTGTTAGCATCACAGTGTCACCTATGGGCCACACTCCAGCCTGTCTCTCTCCTGCTGGTTCCTCCTCTTGGACTAGACTGGAGGTTCCCAGAGAATGGGGCAGGGAATTCGGCCGGGACTGGGAACCAAGCCTTATCTCCAAGAACCTGGACTCAGGGCTAGCTCTAGAGAAGAATGAGGTGGATTCAGGGCCTGGCTGAGGATATCTGAAGGCTCAGTTCACTTGGAAGAAAAGAAAAGGGAGGAGGAAAAGCACAGAAGACAGAAGAGAGATCCAGAAAAAGAGGCTCCAGAGAAGGGCAGGATGGAGAAAGAAGAGGAATCCTGCAGCAGAGAAAGAGAAGGGAAGTCTGGAAGTAAAGAGAGAAGGGAGTGTGGAGGGGAAATAGCGGAAGGAAAGAAAATAGAGGAGGACGAGGGGAGGGAGGAGGAGGTACCATCTCGTTTTGACAACAAAACTCCTCTGAGGAGTTGTCTGCACTCTGACCCATTTCCTCGCCTCTCACTCACTCTGGAGCCCACTCCACTCTGCCTTCCTTGTAGCCACCCTGCCGATACAGCTCAAGCTTGGGACACCAATCACCACCACGTTGCTGGTCCCTGAACATGTTACTCCTTATCACACAGGTCCTCTCGACCGGATGTAACTCTCCTTCCTTCTCGAGCAGTCTCTTTCCAGCATTCATGACACCTCCACTCCTCCCCTCCTTGTCCTCCTACTTCTCTGGCCACTCTTTCCAGCCTCTGTGCAGGATCCTCCTCCATTACCAAAATAATAATAATAATAATAATAACAACAACACGCACCCAGTTACTGTTCAGTAGACTCCCACTCCTGGTGACTCCCTGTGTGGGGAGCAGAATTGTGTTCCACAGGGTTTTCAAGGCTGTGGACTTTTGGAAGCGCCTTTTGGAAGATTTTATTCTGAGGCACCTCTGGATGGATTTGAACCACCAACGTTTGGTTAGTAGATGAACACTTAACCATTTGCACTATCCAAGAACATCACCTCCTCTTACTCCAAACAAAAACTAAACCCATGGCTGTTGAGTAGGTTTTCACTCATAGTGACCCATGAACTGCCTCATATGGTTTTCAAGGCTGTAGCCTTTAAGGAAGCAGACTGCCTCATCTTTCTCCCAAGGAGTGGCTGATAGGCTCTAACTGCTGACCTTTGGGTTAGCAGCCAAGCACTTAACCACTATGCCACCAGGGCTACTACCTCCTCCTCTATTCAACCCTTAAATGCTGAGGATCTTCAAGGTGCAGTCCTAGCCCCTCATCTCTCCTTGTTCCCTGCTTTCTCAATGCCCACAGCTTCAGTTACTATTGTCCTGGGAATCCAATGTGTCTCTCTTCTCAACTCCATACCCAAACACCAGAGGCCTTCCATTTCTAGTTAGGTGGCTCACAGGTACCTGACACTCAACATGGACAAAAGTTAATTCATCATCTTCTCCCAATCCTGAAAAGGAAGACTGGAGAGAGGGAGGAATATCTCAGAGACTGAAGGACTTGGGGGAGGCTGAGGCATAGATTCTGAGGAGCCCTTGGACACAGAAAAGCAATGTTGAGGAAAGAGAAGGAGAGGGGGCCCCACACACCTGGAGTCTGTCCCCACACTCTGCCCCAGGATCCCTCCAGAGGGCACCATGCAGGTCTCCATGATGGGGACAAGAACTTCATGTTGGTGGTCTTCATCTTAGACTCACTTCTCTGTTCTCTTCTCAACCTCTCTCCGGGGAGTCTGCTCTCCTTTCGTTAGCATCACCCAGAAGTAAAAGGTGGGAAGAAAGGAGCGTTCTGGGGAGCTAGAGCAGAGGGGAAGGCAGCAGAACCCCAACAGGAATGAAGGGAGCCAGGCCAACCGACCTGGACGTGTGGGAGAAGCATGTCCTACCCACTCACCCACCAGCTGTACTAACACCTGAAGCCACCTCGTCGGACGTGCTCTTCTCCTTGGTCCCACATCATGGAGCCCAGACTGGGGGCCTGAGGGGCTTGGAGCAGGGGAGATAGGGAACACAGGCCCGCCACCTCCTTCTGGGGGCACATGGGGGAAATTTGGAGAGGGCGAGAACTCAGAGCTCAGCACTTTCCTCTTTCTGTTTTTCTTCTTGAAGACTTTTTTTTTCCCTCAGTGCTGATGACTTTACCATTTCTTGGGTGTAGGGGTGTGAGGGGGAGGAGGTTTGGGCTTTGCTCCCCCCACTCCAAGTGCCGACAAGGTCGTCTTACATTCCACAAGGAGCCAGAGCTTCAGAGCTTCCTAGAGATGAGGTGGCGTCTCCTCCCCTCTCAAGCCCCAGTTCCCCCGCCCCCTCCCCTCCTGTCTCCAGCCCTCAGTCCTGGCCCAGGAGGCCCAGCCAGGCTGGGAGGAGACCCCAAGCACATTCTTCCTCTCACTGTCATGCTGCAGAAATTAAAGACACATCTTTGGGCTGGGCACCCGCCAAGCATTTCAAGTTAAAAAGTGGCAGAAGAGGCTGTAGCCCTCAGCTCTGTGCCACGTGTGAAGGGTGCTTGGGAACCATCTGCCCACGGAACCTGGACCAAGGCCTGGAACCAGACATTGAGGTGGTGGCTGTCACACATCACACACATGGAACCCCCCAAACCTAGGAGCCCCTGAACACCTCTCAGAAGCCCAGGCTCATGGCATAGTTAGCCCCAATCTTTACCTCTAAGGCTTAATCTTCTTGAAAGTGGGTACGGGAAAACCCCAGATAGGACACATGTGGACAGGGGACTGCAGGCAGGAGCCCTTCCAGCAAACACACCCAGCAAGCAAGGTCCCACCAGCCTCTACACCAAACCCTCACTGGACAGCCACCCCAATGCCTGTTCCCTCTGAGGGACAGGACCCTTGTTCCCTGGTGGGGAGGGGGAGCCCCTTGGAGCTGACCCACAGTGGAGGGTAAGACTTCGGGTGGGTCCAGGAACTGCCATCTCAGCACCTCAGCCCCCCAGTCCTGCTCTACCATCACTGGAACTAGATGGGGGCAGATCCTGGGCTACAAGTTACTGCCACATGGTCATGATAATTGTGAAGGCCCATCCCCCCCATCACTGTCTCCAGCCCAGCCTCTTTGGAAACTCTATATTTTCCCTTTAATTATAGCCCCTGCAGTCTCCCTCCGCTGCCCCACCCGCCCCACTCATCCTGGCTGCCCACGGCCGACGTGGCTCCCTCCCCTTCTGTTCCCTGGGTCGTTTTTTTCTTTTTTTCCCTTTGCCTTCGTTGCACAAAACCAGCTGGGGGAGGGTGTGGAGAGGGGCGGTGGGGGGGGGAGGCAATGGAATCTTGGATGGTTTAGGGGAGGCGGGACTCCCCTCTTCCACGTTTGCAGCTCTGGAATGACCTGGGGGTGGGGGAGTCACGTGGGAGGAAGAGGAGCTGATGGGGCACTGCCGAGGGACCCCACTGCCTCTGCTGGGGCCACAGATTTTGGCAGGATGAAGGGCCTGGATAGACTGAGGGTGAGGCTGGAGCACCGCTGGGAGATTAGGACACGGGAGAAGGGAGGACATTGGCTTCTGGAGGCATCTCCCCTAAATATCACCTCTTAGATCCACTCTCATTCCCAAAGCACGTTGTTGGTCTTGGGGTCCGCATCCTTTTCGGGATACAGTGATTACTTCCTGATTCCAGAGGCAGAGAGCAACAGCCTGGATTTTCAGGAAAAAGGTGGGACAATGAGAACTGTCCCCTAAAAAAGGTTACTTATCCTCCTCCGCTGCAATTCCACCCCAAACTCCCAAGTTCTCCCACATGTTCTCAGCCCTGAGTCCAGGGACAACCAAAGAAGTGGCTTTATGCAGCTTCCACAAAGGACCCCCTCTGATTACTCGTCCTCTCAATTTCTCTCTGGTTTGACTGTGCTGACTGGGAGGGTCTCTAATCAGCCCCTGACCACAAAGCTCTAACACTAGATCTCTTTCTAAGGCACCCTTATAAATGGACAGCACAACCCCCCAAATGCAGTCCTCAACTCAAGTGGAGAAGCCCCAACACCCCCATCCGTGCCCCATCACTCAATACTGAAGCTTCCTTGTGAAAGGACTACGTTGTCAAATTTCCCACCCAGCGTCTCAGCCTCCCCACACATCTCAATCATGCCAGGGCTTCAGGGAGGACACTGAAGCCATGTGGGGACCCAGGGCATGGCAGAATGGCCATCCCCAAAATACAAAACTCTTGCCAGCCACCCCCCTCCCCAGTACCTGATTCATAGTGTCTATAAAGGACTCTCTAATCTATGCCCCAAGTTTCCTGTGACATCAAAAGACACCTCCAAATAGGGACATCTTTTGAGATCCCTTGTCCTGTTTTGAGGAGGTCTCCATCTGGCCTCTCCATCTACCCAGCCCTAGCTCTTCCCAAGCATGTTTCCCATCTGTGTCAGAAGGGTGACTGAGGTCTGGCCAACAGGACCCCTCTCCATTATCCCACGCTCCCACCTTTGGGGCTCCCCACCCAGCTCTTCAACTCCTCTCCTCCAGATTGAGGTTCCATGGAGAAAGCCCAAGGGGGTCCCCAGCCCACTCCTTAGCCCACAGCTTGCTGAGGACCCAGTCGCACCCCCGGCAGCAGCATCTCTGGCCCAGGCCGGGCTGGGGGGGCTGGGGAAGCAGAGCTGCGAAGGGGGGAGATGTGGGGGTGGACTCCTTTCCCTTCTCTTCCCTCTTCCCCCCCTTTCTCTTCCAGCTCCCAAATTGGGGGCCGGGCCAGGCGTTGCTGATTGGCTGGGGGGCGGGCAGCCGGCTCCCCCTCTCAGAGGGGCAGGGTTCCTCCCTGCTCTCCATGGGGAGGGTATAAAAAGGGTCCGGGGCCGGGCGTCGGAGCAGACGCAGACCGGAGCTTCTCCTCAGGGTCGGAGCAGGAGGCACGCGGAGTGTGAGGCCACGCATGAGCGGACGCTAACCCCCCACCCCAGCCACAAAGAGTCTACATGTCTAGGGTCTAGACATGTTCAGCTTTGTGGACCTCCGGCTCCTGCTCCTCTTAGCGGCCACCGCCCTCCTGACTCACGGCCAAGAGGAGGAGGAACAAGACAAAGACAGTAAGTCCCAAACTTTTGGGAGTCCAGGGCTACTTGCTATCGCACCCTGCGCTAGGCTCCGGGAGTTCGCGGCTTCAACTGAGGCTCGGGATGCTCCGGAGACTCAGGGGTGGGAGGGAGACCGGGAAGGAGCCGTCCCCGGCTCCCCAGGAGAGAAGAGAGTTTACTTTGGGGTCAGAGTGGGGCTGATGGCCCCCTAGGAATAGGAGATGAGGATGAAGCGCGGCGTGAGTTAGCGCAGGAGGCCGTCCGAGCGCACACCGCGCAGCGCAACGCGTAAAGTGAGGATCTGGGCACTGGGTGGGCGGAAGGCACGTCGAAAATGGGGTGGGGGCGCCGCACTGCGATTTGGAGCCCAAGATGTAAAAGCAATCTGGAAGGCTGTAGGATGATTCATATGGAAAGATTGTTTGCCCTCGCTGCAGGCTAGACAGTGTTCCTGGGGCCGCGGGGGTGCTGGGGCGCGGGGGGAGGGGGCGCGGAGAGTGGGCGGGTTGGACCGGGAGAAACTTTGGCGTGGACTTGGCAGGGCAGGTTCTTGCACCCCCTGCTGATTAGTATTGAGCACTGCGCCTTCGTGTCCTGAGCTTCCAGGCAGAGGGGTTGGAGTGGGAAGACCCTGGCTATTGCCTGGCGTGGACTCCATTTCTTGACCTAGAGAATAAAGTAGGGGATGGCGTAGCTCCCGTCTCCAAAAGAAGTGGCTAGAGCCAGAACCAAACCCATTGCGGTCTAGTGGATTTCCACTCCAAATTATAGGACACAGTAGAACTGCCCCAGAGTTTATCCAAGGCTGTGAATCTTTATGGAAGCAGATTGCCTCATATTTCTCGCGTTAAGCGGCTGGTAGGTTCGAACTGCTGACCTTTCTGCTCACCTTTCGGTTATCAACCGAGCGCTTAACCACTGCATCACCAGGTTTATTAAATTACTGGCTAGTCCCAGGAAATTGGCACCTTATCATCCCCATTGCTTAGCGTTGCGCGCCACCTCGTGGCCATTTGGGTAGATGCTCACGCGGTGGGCTTGGTTAACTATTGGCCGACTTTTGGGTTCTTTGGCGGAGGAGTGACTCAGAGGGACTGGCTGGCTTTGGGAGACCGAGGTTGGCTCTAGAGCGGGCTTTTGAGCTGTCTGGAGGTCAGGGTATATCCTACTTGGAGTACATCTTCATGTCTCGGGACGGATGCCACTTCAGTCAGCCTCGCCCATCCTTCTAACCCCGCCCACGCCATCCCACCTGCCCAGGGATGGGGGGGCAGGCCTCTTATCTCAGCTCCCACCCACCCCCTTTCTGTCTCCACCCAAACCACGCCCCACTAGCCTGCCTTCTCTGTGGGGCCCCTCCGTTCTCCACCCCCATCCCCAGTGACTTTTTATTTCCCTTGGCTTCAGCGCCAATGAGCTGAGGTTGGAATTGGAAGGCCTAAGTTTGTTTAAATTCCTAAGAACTGGTAAGAGTTATAGCCGCCCTGGCCTGGCGCCTTGGCTCTGTCATTTGTGTTGATAAGGAGCAGATGAGCTTTTAAGGATTTGGGAAAAGGGAAAAAAAAAAAAAAAAATCAAGAGGAGGCGGCGGGAAGTGGAAAATCTAAGTGTGTCTCTTGGGCAGAGTGGAGGGGCAGGAAGGGTTGGATTGGGACCTCTGGAGGCCCCGAAGTGGGGGGCTTGGGCGCCGCTGACAGTCCTGCCTTCTCGCCTGCACCAGTCCCATCAGTCGCCTGCATACAGAACGGCCTCAGGTACTATGAACGAGACGTGTGGAAACCCGAGCCCTGCCGGATCTGTGTCTGCGACAACGGCAACGTGTTGTGCGATGATGTGATCTGCCAAGAAATCAAGGACTGCCCAGGGGCCATTGTCCCGTTCGGCGAATGCTGCCCTGTCTGCCCCACAGGCGAGGGTACAGCTTGGGCCCTGGGACTAGTGGAAGGGGGCCTTGCCCTCGCTCCCTGGTGGCTTCTGCCCCCGGGAGCACTAGTGGCTAAGCCTGCCTCTAACCCGCCTCTTTCTCCCCTTAGGGTCACCCATCAACCAAGAAACCACAGGAGTCGAGGTAATCCTTTGCCCTCGACTTGCCATCTCGCCCGTGGCTCCTCATTGCTGTGTTCCTTCTCTAACGCGGCTTCTTTTGTTTCTTCTCCCCCAACGCTCTAGGGACCCAAAGGAGACACTGGCCCCCGGGGCCCTAGGGTAAGCGTTGCAGGCTCTTGGCTGTTGTGGGCTGGAGATGGGCGTGGCTCCCGGCGGGCTCTCACTCTGGCTCCGCCCTCTCTGCTTGCAGGGACCTGTAGGCTCCCCTGGCCGAGATGGCATCCCTGGACAGCCTGGACTTCCCGGACCCCCTGGACCCCCTGGACCTCCTGGACCCCCTGGGCTTGGAGGAGTAAGTGGACAGTGGAGACACCCACCCATGAAATATTTCTCCCCTTGCTGATGACATAATTTCTTTATATTTTGAAATAATTTCAAGTGTATAGAAAAGTTGCAAGAATAGTTCAGAGAGCTCTCATATTCCCATATACAAGCCACATTTTGCTGTGTTTGCTTTATCAGTCTCTCATGTATATATTATTACCATGTTTCTTTTCTGAGCCATTTGAGACTAGGTTGCTGGTATCAGGCCCCTTTGCTCCTAACTACTTCAGTAATATTTCCTAAGCACGGGGACATTCATTTGCATCTTAATTATCATAGCTTACACTTAAGAGATTTAACGCTGATACAGCACCATTATCTGTTATACAGTCCATATTCCAATTTCACCATTGTCTCAATAGTGTCCTTTGTAGCAATTTCTTTTCCTAGTCCAGGAACCAGTCCAGGATAATGAATTGGATTGTCATCTTTCTTAGTTCCCATTCAGGCAGGAACATTCTTCAGCCTTCCTTTGTCTTTCACAACACTGACATTTTTTGAAGAGTTCAGGCCCATTGTTTTGTAGACTGTCCCTCCTTTGGGGTTTGTCAGATGTGCCCTTATGTGAATAGTTAGATTCAGGTGATATGTTTTTGCCAGGAATATCTCACAAGTGATATTGTGTCCTTCTTAGTGCCCACATTGGGAGACACAGGATGTGAGCTTGTTCAGTTATTGGTGACATCTTCTGCCTTTCAACTCACTCATGTACACATTCTCTTTCTCTCTCTTGTTTTTTCTAGAACTTTGCTCCCCAAATGTCTTATGGCTACGATGAGAAGTCAGCTGGAATTTCCGTGCCTGGCCCCATGGTGAGCCACCAGGGTGGCAGGGATAACAGAACGGGGGTGGATGAGGATCCAGAGGGCATGCGCTGGTGTTGGGGGCACATATATCTTGGGAGGTAAAGACTACCCTCGGGACCTCACAGTCCAGAGGAGACACCGGGTAACTGGGTGCTCCCAGCAGGAATCATTGGGAAATAGCATGACTGCCTCCCTGTTGTGTTTCCTAGAGGTGTCACCATGGCCTCCTTTCTTTTCCTTCTGTAGGGTCCCTCTGGTCCTCGTGGTCTCCCTGGCCCACCTGGTGCACCTGTGAGTATTCTAGATGTCTGTTTACAAAAATTGGGGCTTTGGTACTTGGAGAGGAAGGATTGGGATGAACAATAGGGAAGGTGCTTAGAAGTCTCTTGGTGAGGTGGGGAAAGGTTGGCAGAGACTACCCTTCTAACTCCACTCCTCTGTCGTTGTTCTCTAGGGTCCCCAAGGCTTCCAAGGTCCCCCTGGTGAGCCCGGCGAGCCTGGAGCCTCAGTAAGTGCCCCCCAACTTGTACTCGCTATACAGATATATACCCCTCTACAAACACATGGCTTCTGCTATTGAAGGACACCCCCTCACACGCACACACACACACACACACACACACACCTGGAGTCTTCCTCACCTCTTTTTTCCAGTCCCAGCCTTCCCCTTCTTTCATTCTTTTCCTGAGGATTCTGATTTCTCCTCCTATCTCCTCTAGGGTCCCATGGGTCCCCGCGGTCCCCCTGGCCCTCCTGGCAAGAATGGAGATGATGTAAGTAGCCTCAGTGAGAAGATCCCATCTGACTCCCATCACTTCTATAGACTAGCTCCCCCCAATCTCAACCCCAGTGCCACCACCACCTGTGAGGGTGAGACCCAGAGGAAGGAGGACAAGTTCTCCTTGATGCACAGGACTGCCTGGGGCCCTTGAACAGTAATACTCACCCTTCGAGGGCTAGTTTTCCCCGTCTTCCCAACAAAAGTAACTGTTCCTCCCTTGTCCCCAGCCCCCTTAAAAAAAATTCCCAGCCAATTCCCTCAGGGTAAACAACTTCCTGGGACTTCACCATTCCAGACACATGTTTATTTTCCATCTGGTGAGATTAAAATGTGTGTAATAGAAATTCCTTCAAGGGGACTCAATTTCACCAAACCAGGGTTTCACAGTAGATTTAGACTGTGCTCTAGATTCGAGGAGAAGATTCTGGGCCCCTAAGCCTGACCTTCAACCATTCCAAAAAGACTCAGACTTCTGTGTTTTTCCAGCTCAGGAAGTCATAGGCTTAATGGCCTTTTCTTTCCCTCTCAGGGTGAAGCTGGAAAACCTGGTCGTCCTGGTGAACGTGGGCCTCCTGGGCCTCAGGTGAGTAGGCTGGTGTGGCCAAACCCTGGGCTTCACTGCATTTGTCTTCATTGGCGAGCTGGGTCCACAGAAGTGTCTTCTAACAGACCTTCCTTTGTTCTCCTTTTCATTTCTCCCCAGGGTGCTCGGGGATTGCCCGGAACAGCTGGCCTCCCTGGAATGAAGGGACACAGAGTGAGTCCTCTTTGATTCATCTAAACTCCCAAAATCTCAAGCATCCCACCATTCCAACCCCTTTCCCCAAAGGATTCTGGAGTGCAATCATGGGTGGGTGGCAGCTGCAGAAGTCCCAGGAATATACAATAGATAGACAAAAGAACTTTTTTGAGTTGAGTTTTTTTAGTTGAGTTTATACAAAAGAACTTCCGTCCACTGGGAAAGAAGTCTCATTAAAATAGTTGGGTAAGACCAGTTGGGATTTAGTCTAGCTCAAAGATGGGGGGAATAGTTGTCTGCCTGAGGCATCCTCTCAGGTCTACATGGGTGTCAAGACGGGGCACACCTCCCCAGGGTCTCACCTTAGTTCTCTTTCTTTGTCTTAGGGTTTCAGTGGTTTGGATGGTGCCAAGGGAGATGCTGGTCCTGCTGGTCCTAAGGTAAGAGCTTATCTGAGTTTGTGGTCCTCCATATTCTCCCAGTTCCACCAGAAACAAATTCCTCACTCTCAATTTTCTGCTCTTATAGGGTGAGCCTGGTAGTCCTGGTGAAAATGGAGCTCCTGGTCAGATGGTGAGTGCATCTAGCTCTAGAGGAGAGGAAGGGGACAGGTGTTGGGGCAAGATGGAGACTTGGAGGAAGTGGAAGTGTCCCCCATCTCATTTGGCTTTTCTTGCTTTTGTGATCAGGGCCCCCGTGGTCTGCCTGGTGAGAGAGGTCGCCCTGGACCCCCTGGCCCTGCTGTAAGTACTCTTGGCCCCTTGTGGGGGTGGTACCTGGGCCCTGGAAGTAGGTCCCCAGGAGTTTCAGACACTGGCTACTTCTCAGTGGATGTAACCAGAGGTTCTTGTCTCTCCTGTAGGGTGCTCGTGGCAATGATGGTGCTACTGGAGCTGCTGGACCCCCTGTGAGTATGACCTGGGAGTGAGAAAGGGTCTCATCATCAGCTGGGCTGACAGGGGCACGAGGGACGTGTTGTTCTGAACCTCTTGGGTTCCAGGGTGTGATGTGTACCTGCCACCTTCCTTCTTGCTAATGTCTCCATTTCACCCACAGGGTCCCACTGGCCCCGCTGGTCCTCCTGGCTTCCCTGGTGCTGTTGGTGCTAAGGTAAGACCTCCCCCTCCCTCACAACACAGCTCTCACGAGCTGAAGGGTGGTGTCTCCCAGCTCCCCAAATCAGAGGGACCTAATGTGGCGAGAAAGAAGCCCATTGCCCAACACCTTTATCCTGGAATCTCCTCTCTGATCCCATTGGAGTCCTGCTCCTTGGTCTCCCATGCTTGGCCCTTCCCTCCCCTCTTGATTCAGAATTGAGGTTGGACTCCCCAGGGTTGCTCTTGACACATCCTTTCTTCCGATCCAGGGTGAAGCTGGTCCCCAGGGACCCCGAGGCTCTGAAGGTCCCCAGGGTGTGCGTGGTGAACCCGGCCCCCCTGGCCCTGCTGGTGCTGCTGGCCCTGCTGTGAGTGTCCCCCCTCAATGGTTCCCTGTGTCACTCCCCACCCTCAGAGTCCTTGCCTATAACTCATCCTCCTTTCTTTGTGCCACAGGGAAATCCTGGTGCTGACGGACAGCCTGGTGCTAAAGGTGCCAATGTAAGTATCCTGCCCGGCCTCAGTCCTGCCGAGCTGCCCTCCTCCCACCTGCCCCGTGTCTTCCACTCCTGGGTCCTCAACTACCTGTTCTGCCTCCCACAGGGTGCTCCTGGTATTGCTGGTGCTCCTGGCTTCCCTGGTGCCCGAGGCCCCTCTGGACCCCAGGGCCCCAGTGGCGCTCCTGGTCCCAAGGGTAACAGCGTAAGTACTGTCTACTTGCTTCTGCCATAACCCATGCACTGGCTTCAGTGTGGTCCTCTTCTGGGGAGCATGGCAATTCAGGCCACCTGAGCATCCAGCTCTCAGCTCATCCTCTCCTCCCCCTGCAGGGTGAACCCGGTGCTCCTGGCAACAAAGGTGACGCTGGTGCCAAAGGAGAGCCCGTAAGTACCCTGCCAGCCTTCCTGCAGCTCAGCCCATCCTGCCCTGGAAGTCCCTGAGGGAGGTCCGGGGAGCAATGGGATCCCCTAATCTGCTGAGGGAGTCCTCACCCCACTCCCAGGAGTCTCTGGTGCTGGAGACCTGGCCTCACCTCAGGCCACCTTCCTGTCTGCCTCCTCCAGGGCCCTGCTGGTATTCAAGGCCCCCCTGGCCCTGCTGGTGAAGAAGGAAAGCGAGGAGCCCGAGGTGAACCTGGACCCACTGGCCTGCCTGGGCCCCCTGGCGAGCGTGTAAGTACAGCTGGCTTGCCCCCTCCTGCCATCTCTACCTCCATCGCCAGCCTGGTGCCTTGGTGTCTCTGAGCTCACTGGTCTCTCCTTTGCAGGGTGGACCTGGTAGCCGTGGTTTCCCTGGCTCAGATGGTGTTGCTGGTCCCAAGGTAACTTCATCATGGCCGAGAGGCTAATCCAGCCACTCCCTGGGCATTCCCCCCACACACACACACACACCCCAGGAACACACACATACACACAATCATCAGTGCTCCATGCTGGGGCCGAAGTCGGCTCTCTCTTCATACTTGGCCTCACCTTGACCTTTCCATCCCCAACCTACCTCCCAAAGCTCATTAAAGCAGCCCCTACCTGGGGGAGAAAAGCGTGGCCCATAGTAGAAACACCTGGATTTGAGGTCTCAATTGGTTTCTATGTCTCCTCCCTCACAACCAGGGTCCTGTTGGTGAACGTGGTTCTCCTGGCCCTGCCGGTCCTAAAGGTTCTCCTGGTGAAGCTGGTCGTCCCGGTGAAGCTGGTCTGCCTGGTGCCAAGGTGAGGCCCCAGCCCCGCTGCTCAGCTTGGCCAGGACTCTGCCCACCTTATGTGGGGTCCAAGATGGGAGCGGGGGACCACAGAGTCTGCCCTCAGGAATGCTCTTCTCTTTCCCCTCTTTTTCCCCATCCCTTGACCTTGCCCTGCCCTACTTATACCTCTCTGCCTCCCCCTAGGGTCTAACTGGAAGCCCTGGCAGCCCTGGTCCTGATGGCAAAACTGGACCCCCTGTAAGTATCACCTCCCCCTGCACCTGTTTCCACTCTCCCATCCGCCCACTCTCTGGCCTCACCACTGCCTTTGTGTCACCATCTTCAGGGTCCCGCTGGTCAAGATGGTCGCCCCGGACCCCCAGGCCCCCCTGGTGCCCGTGGTCAGGCTGGTGTGATGGGATTCCCTGGACCTAAAGGTGCAGCTGTAAGTATTCGGCGAGGAGACAGGGACAGAGGATGGCCTGGGAGGCAAGAGCACCGGTTCTGGGCCTCAGTTTCCCTATCTGTAAAGTGAGGGACCCTGCTGGCTCTATTGTTACTGCTCTCTCCCTGGACCTAGTATCATTGGTGCCCCCACATATATGGAGATAGGAAGAGCCTTTTAGGATAGTCACCCCTGAATCATGGTGGGGTTCTTGGTGGTATCAAAGGGGATGGAGGCACTCTTCACTGAGGTCACTGCAGACATGAAGGAGGAGGAAGGGGAGAGGGGAGAGGGACAAGGGGCCCAAAAGGGCATTTGGTTTGGGGGAGAAGTTAAAAGTTCTCCCTAAGAAGCCAGCAAAGGCATTTCCCCAGTGCCCAAAACTTGTCAATAGAGCTAGCAAAGCCTTTTGATAGGAAAGTCCCTTAAAAAATTCTACTCAAAGTAAACCAGAGGGATCTGAGAGGCCTTGGTTCCCACTTCAGCCCACTCAACCCTCGCCCCATCTCCCCAGGGAGAGCCCGGCAAAGCTGGAGAGCGTGGTGTTCCCGGACCCCCTGGCGCTGTTGTAAGTATCTCCTTCTGGTCTGTAGCCCCTTCTGCTCGCTCTACACAAGGGGGGTCTGCTTTGCTCCTGAGCACCCACCTGCACCCCTCTTCCTCCAGCCAGTGCGGCCTCACCTCCCTGAGTTCTTCTTTACTGTCTCCCCACAGGGTGCTCCTGGTAAAGATGGAGAAGCTGGAGCTCCAGGAGCTACCGGCCCTGCTGTAAGTGCCCTTGACTGGGTATCCTGGAGGAAGGGGCACTGTGGGACAGGGCAGGGGAGACACGCCCTACCCCTCATCTCTTCAGCCTTCCATTGACCTCAGTCTGCTCTCCTATAATAGGGTCCTGCTGGTGAGAGGGGTGAACAAGGTCCTGCTGGCTCCCCTGGATTCCAGGTGAGGTATCATGGCTGTCAGGGTGAGGGGGGAGATGCCAGGAACGTCTCCTTTGTTCTCTTCCAGACTCTAAATCCTCTCTCTCTCTCTTTTCCCTCTTCTGTCTCCCATATACAGGGTCTCCCTGGCCCTGCTGGTCCTCCCGGTGAATCAGGCAAACCCGGTGAACAGGTAAGAGTAGCAGCTGGCCAGGGGGTGAGAATGCAGAAGATACAGAGGGAGACTGTCCTCCTAGCTAAGCAGATGATCATAAGCTTGAGAGGGAGGTTAGACACCAGGAAGGGCTTCTGTCATGAAGAGAATTGTACAGAGGGAAGCAGAAAACTCTAACTCTGCATGATACAGTCTAGAAGGAGCTTAGGGGCTGCTAGTAATAAATGACTTCTTATTTATTTTTTGGTGACTTCTTTTTAGAGCTTCTAGAATTCTCTCTGTGACTTCTCAAACCTTATGATTATAACTCTTGGCCCAAAGTTTGCAGGGAGGGAGAGTATCTTTGATACATCCCAAGGAAAAGTAGAGGGACTCAGTGCTGAGAAGGGGCTCATCCCTAATGGACCCCAAGGGCCAGCACCAAGTAGGGGGGACAGGAGTTCTTTCTAGTGGGGATCCCAACAGGCTTTGCTCACATCTGTTCCTCTCACCCTCAGGGTATTCCTGGAGACATTGGTGCCCCTGGCCCCTCTGGAGCAAGAGTAAGTAGAGCCTGCCTCTCTGCTCCCCACCAAGATGTCCTGTGCTTGACCTTGTGTCTGGAGCAGCCATCATGTGCCCTGCCCTTCCCTTCCAGGGCGAGAGAGGTTTCCCCGGTGAGCGTGGTGTGCAGGGTCCCCCTGGTCCTGCAGGTCCCCGCGGGTCCAACGGTGCTCCTGGCAATGATGGTGCTAAGGTAAGAGTGTCATAAGGAGGGGCTTCATCGGCAGCCCAGGGAACAAGGATGACCGGCTGTGACCAAAGCCATCATATGGGGGAGGGACAGAACTGGGTCAAAGCCTACATGCAGTAACAAGGTCTGGGCCATGAGTCTTCCCTCTTACCTGGAACCTGTCTTTGGCCTCAGAACCAAGCCTGGGAGACATCAAAAGGGGCTTGGGGCTGTGACCCAATCGAAGGACCCCAGACCTCACTTCAGTCTTCTTGATTGTTAACGTAGGGTGATGCTGGTGCTCCTGGAGCCCCCGGTAGCCAAGGTGCCCCTGGCCTTCAGGGAATGCCTGGTGAACGTGGTGCAGCTGGCCTTCCAGGCCCCAAGGGTGACAGAGTAAGTTCAGTCCCTTCTCCCCTGAGCCCTGCATGGCTCCCATCTCTCTGCCTGCCTTGGGCCTCTCAGCCTTTCTCCTTCCCTCTGGCATCTTTCCTCTTCCACTTAAGTTTCCTTCCTTCCCCTCTGGTCTCTTTGCTGATGAATCCTGTCCTTGAGCTCACCTCCTGTGCCCCACCCGACCTTCTCTACTGTCAGAGCATCTCTCACCCTGAGTTAACCATGGTGATGAAAGGAGGGGCCAGCTCCTTCATGGAGGCTGTCTTATCCATTCCCCACATCAGTCAGGAATTTTTAACCCGGTTCCACCTCAATCCCCAGAAAGATATTGAGTCCTCACGTTAGAACAGGTCAGAGCTGGCAAGGGCCTCAGGAGGTCTCAGACATGAGCAGGACACTATAGATAGCCTCCTGGCCCCACACTGGACGTCTCAGAGTTTTTTTCCTATGTCTTTAGGGTGATGCTGGTCCCAAAGGTGCTGATGGTTCTCCTGGAAAAGATGGCCCCCGTGGTCTGACTGGCCCCATTGGTCCCCCTGGCCCTGCTGGTGCCCCTGGTGACAAGGTGAGCTCCTAACACAGCTTTTCCAGCAAACCTTGGCATGGTTCTGAGGGGAAGGCCACTCCTGTTGCCCTGAGCTGGTGGCTAGGAAACTGGAGAGGCCAGGAGGAGGGAGAGATTCTCTTGGGGTCATCTCCAGGAATATTCAGGGTGGGTCACCTGACCCTGAGCCTCTTGTCCTCCTTCTCAGGGTGAATCTGGTCCCAACGGCCCTGCTGGTCCCACTGGAGCCCGTGGTGCCCCTGTAAGTACCGAAGACCCTGGTTGAGGGCCCCATACTCAGGCTCTTCTTTCCCTTCACACTGTACCCCGGCCCTCTTTCTGTCCCTCCTCTGCCCTCACCTCACCTTCCCCATCGTCAGAGCATTTCTCCAATCTGCCTCCTTCTCTTCCAGGGAGACCGTGGTGAGCCTGGTCCCCCCGGCCCTGCTGGCTTCGCTGGCCCCCCTGTGAGTACCAAAACCCCCCTTCATTTCTCATCACCCACAGGGACCTGAGACCTCGAGTGACTGAGAGGAGGACAGAAGCTTTGGCCTGAGTCAGGGGAGAGGGGTTGTTTCTGATTCGAGTATCTCCCTGTCTCTAGTTGCTTCTCCTTCCCCAGCCCCACCAAACCTTTCATGTCCCCATGTCCCTCTCCGTCCACTGACCACACTCTCTCCTCCCGCAGGGTGCTGATGGCCAACCTGGTGCTAAAGGCGAACCTGGTGATGCTGGTGCTAAAGGCGATGCTGGTCCCCCTGGCCCTGCTGGACCCACTGGAGCCCCCGGCCCCATTGTGAGTATCCCACTTCCTATGCCCTGAGCTGCTGGCAGGCCTCAACACAGGACTGGCCCAGCCTTGACATCTTTGTGTTCTCCTGCAGGGTAATGTTGGTGCTCCTGGACCCAAAGGTGCCCGTGGCAGCCCTGGTCCTCCTGTGAGTATCCCTGTTTCTCTACTCAACCTCTTCCCAGACAGCACTGGGAGGTGGGGTGTCAGGGCCAGTAAGTTTGCCTTTCTCCTTCTGACTCCTCCTTTGTTCTGTTCTGCTAGGGTGCTACTGGTTTCCCTGGTGCTGCTGGCCGAGTTGGTCCCCCTGGCCCCTCTGTAAGTATCTGGAGTGGAGATTCACTGCTCTAGGTGATGGGGTAATGGACTGTCAGTAGGGTGGTCCTTCCCCAGCCCCACCAAACCTGCTGAGTGACAATGGTGCTTCAGAACCCATTGAGTCTGACCGCCCCCTTCTCCCCTTCAGGGAAATGCTGGACCCCCTGGTCCTCCTGGCCCTGCTGGCAAAGAAGGCGGCAAAGGTCCCCGTGGTGAGACTGGCCCTGCTGGACGTCCTGGTGAAATTGGTCCCCCTGGTCCCCCTGGGCCCTCTGGCGAGAAAGGATCCCCTGGTGCTGATGGACCTGCAGTAAGTGAGAACTCAGATCTTAGCAGCTCTGGAAATATCCCAGAATGCCTCGCCCCAGAGCTGGGGAGCAAGTCACTGTGTGTGTCTCACTCCTTGTTTGCCTCCCACAGGGTGCCCCCGGTACTCCCGGACCTCAGGGTATCGGAGGACAGCGTGGTGTGGTTGGCCTGCCCGGTCAGAGAGGAGAAAGAGGCTTCCCTGGTCTTCCTGGCCCCTCTGTGAGTACCCCCTGACCTTGGGGGACTGTGAGAACCGTCACAGGACTTAGAGTGCGTAGGCTGGGAGTGGAGGAGCCATGAGGAAGGATTTGGTAGAGATCACCTCGGGAGTTCCAGAGCCCTCCCTCTGGCCTGACTGTCTTCTCTTCTTCCTTAGGGTGAACCTGGCAAACAAGGTCCTTCTGGTCCAAATGGCGAACGTGGTCCCCCTGGTCCCATGGGCCCCCCTGGATTGGCTGGACCCCCTGGTGAATCTG
Organism: Orycteropus afer afer; assembly: GCF_000298275.1. Taxonomy (NCBI): domain Eukaryota; kingdom Metazoa; phylum Chordata; class Mammalia; order Tubulidentata; family Orycteropodidae; genus Orycteropus; species Orycteropus afer. The sequence continues at coordinate 4,014,103 of NW_006921672.1, forward strand.
GACGCGAGGTGAGCAGCCTCAGCTCGTGGCCTTCATGTGGCCATTCCAGCCTTTGCCTGAGCCTTCCTCCCCTGGGCCAACTCTCCCATCTCCCCCTTCTCTGCAGGGCTCTCCTGGTGCTGAAGGCTCCCCTGGACGAGATGGTTCTCCTGGCCCCAAGGTGAGACAGCTATGGTCCAGACCCATAGCCCTGCCTGCCCCTCCCCTGGCCACCCTGGCCCCCTCAGCTGAGGCTGACCCGGACCTCATCCTCCCCCTCTCAGGGTGACCGTGGTGAGACTGGCCCTGCCGGACCTCCTGGGGCTCCTGGCGCTCCTGGTGCCCCCGGCCCCGTCGGCCCTGCTGGCAAGAGCGGTGATCGTGGTGAGACTGTAAGTAACCGGTTCCAGATTCCCGCTCCTGGTCAGGGGAGGGACTCTCCAGGCCTGGGGATGGACAGCTGATCTCACCCAGGTTGGGCTTTTGGCCTCCCTGGAAAGGTTGAGCCACAGCTCAGCCCCGGGACTCCCTCTCTCCAAGGCATAGGGTTTATCCCCAGGTGCTTGTCCCAGCTCACATGAAGCCTGGCTGTGGTTTCTAGGGGTCAGGAAAGAGATGGACACAGTGGGGATGGATGTGGGGAAAGGGGTCTGCTGAGGCGGTGGCCCACCCTGTGGCTCCAGCTACGTGGCCCCAGCCTTGGCCTCCCTGACTAGGACCTAATGTTTTTTCCACTCTTCCTAGGGTCCTGCTGGTCCTGCTGGTCCCATCGGCCCTGTTGGTGCCCGTGGCCCCACTGTAAGTGCCCTGCTCTGGCCGCCATGCCCTTAAACTCTTCCCAACGTGGACAGTGCCTCACTCAGTGCTAATGGACCTTCCACCTGACAGCCTATCTAATCTTTTCTAGGGACCCCAAGGCCCCCGTGGTGACAAGGGTGAGACAGGCGAACAGGGAGACAGAGGCATAAAGGGTCACCGTGGCTTCTCCGGTCTCCAGGGTCCCCCTGGTCCTCCTGTGAGTATGCTAGCTGGCTCTCCCAGCCTCCAGCTGCCACTGAATCTTCTCTTGTCCCCTCCCCCATGCTGTGCTATGTGATGCTGGGTGGAGGGGATACTGTCTCGATTTCTTCCTCTGGGTAGTCATTTTGACTCCTCCCTCACTGGGACTGGGGGTCTGAAGATTTGTGGGCATTTCTAAGTAACTTCTGGGAGGGTGAGGAGTGCACAGAGAGAGCTTGTAGGAGGGCACTCAATCTGTGGACATCCTGGGGCTAGATTTCCAGAATCACAAGGTCAGAGGGGAAAGGCCAGGTTACCATTGCTGCCTCTCATCTCCCCAGCCCAACCCCCTGGTTGCTGACCCACTCAGGGCCTGACCTGCTTTTGTATCAATCCTTCAGGGCTCTCCTGGTGAACAAGGTCCCTCTGGAGCTTCTGGTCCTGCTGGTCCCCGTGTAAGTCATGTCTTCCTTCTTTTCTTCCTGGCGCTGAAGCCCAGGCTTACCTAGGGGCCCCTTCTCTGAAACACAGGTGTCCCTCACCTCTCTGAGGTAGGAGTTGGGGAAGGGAAGAAGAGCCCTGGACAAGCAATCTCATCCAGCCCTCAGTATCCCGCCACCCCATTCCTTCCTCCCACAAAACGTTCCCTGGCCCAGCAGTGGGAATGAGTGGTGACATACCTCATGGGGAGAGACATGCTCTATCAGGCCAGGAGCCAGGGCCAGGCAGAGCGGAGTGGGTTGCTTCACAAGAAAAGGGTCTATGTTGTGCCTTCTGGAAGGCTTTCTCTAACTGTCTCCTTCTCTTGCTTCCCCACAGGGTCCCCCTGGCTCTGCTGGTGCTCCTGGGAAAGATGGACTCAATGGTCTCCCAGGCCCCATTGGTCCCCCTGGTCCTCGTGGTCGCACTGGTGATGCTGGCCCTGTTGTACGTAGCCCCTGACTCTGTTTGCCTCATGTCCCTCCAGTCTGAAAGTGCTTGGACCTCAGTAATCCACACTCTTCTCCTCCTCTGTGCAGGGTCCCCCTGGCCCTCCTGGGCCCCCTGGTCCTCCTGGTCCCCCCAGCGGTGGTTTCGACTTCAGCTTCCTGCCCCAGCCACCTCAAGAGAAGTCTCACGATGGCGGCCGATACTACCGGGCTGATGATGCCAATGTGGTCCGGGACCGTGACCTCGAGGTGGACACCACCCTCAAGAGCCTGAGCCAGCAGATCGAGAACATCCGGAGCCCTGAAGGCAGCCGCAAGAACCCTGCCCGCACCTGCCGCGACCTCAAGATGTGTCACTCTGACTGGAAGAGCGGTGAGGGCGTGCTCTCTGTCCCCTTCCTCCCTCCTGCCATCAGGGCTGAGCTCAGGGGGCTACATGCCACTGTCCCCAGTTTCCTATGTGCCCCACTTCCCCTGATTCCATCTCTACCTGCCCCACTGCAGGAGAGTACTGGATTGACCCCAACCAAGGCTGCAACCTGGATGCCATCAAGGTCTTCTGCAACATGGAGACGGGTGAGACCTGCATGTACCCCACTCAGCCCAAGGTGGCCCAGAAGAACTGGTACATCAGCAAGAACCCCAAGGAAAAGAGGCATGTCTGGTACGGCGAGAGCATGACCGACGGATTCCAGGTGTGTGAGCCACTCTCCTGAGATGGGTTAGCTCAGTGCTCAGAGGGGGCATAAGCGAACGTCCTGGGATGGGTTAGAATTCTGCTAATTGTGACACACACGACTGCCTGGGCAGTACGTGTCCTGGGCTCTTGATACTGGCTCAGACGCCAGGTGTCCATGGACAACTATTGCTCCCTGTTGACATGAGAGTTACTTGGGATGCTCCTTGAGGACTCTGGGAGAGGGGGCAGGACTAGAGAGGCTCCTGCACCACGGTCACGCATTCCCTGCTCTCCACCTTCCCATTTGCAGTTCGAATATGGCGGCGAGGGCTCCGACCCCGCCGATGTGGCCATCCAGCTGACCTTCCTGCGCCTGATGTCCACCGAGGCCTCCCAGAACATCACCTACCACTGCAAGAACAGCATAGCCTATATGGACAAGCAGACTGGCAACCTGAAGAAGGCCCTGCTCCTTCAGGGCTCCAACGAGATCGAGATCCGGGCCGAAGGCAACAGCCGCTTCACCTACAGCGTCACCCTGGATGGTTGCACGGTGAGTCCCTGACAGGACCCAGCCTCTCTGGGCTTTAGGGTTTTGGACAGTCCCAAACTCCCCTCACCTTGTCACTAGCATTCGTTAACATCCTTCTCCCATGGTCTCCCCTTCATCCCAGAGTCACACCGGAACCTGGGGCAAGACGATTATCGAGTACAAAACCACCAAGACCTCCCGCCTGCCCATCATCGATGTGGCTCCCTTGGACGTTGGCGCCCCAGACCAGGAATTCGGCATGGATGTTGGCCCTGCCTGCTTCCTGTAAACTCCCTCCACCCCAACCTGGCTCCCTCCCACCCAGCCCACTGCCTTTTGACCCTGGAAACAGACAAACGACCCAAACTGAACCCCCCAAACAGCCAAAAAAAAAAAAAAAAAAAAGGGAGACAATTTCACATGGACTTTGGAAAATATTTTTTTTCCTTTGCATTCATCTCTCAAACTTAGTTTTTATCTTTGACCAACTGAACATGACCAAAAACAAAAAGCGCATTCCACCTTACCAAAAAAGAAAAAAAAGAATAAATAAATAACTTTTTAAAAAAGGAAGCTTGGTCCACTTGCTTGAAGACCCATGAGGGGGTAAGTCCTTTTCTGCCCCTTGGGCTTACGATACCCTAACTCTGCCCTCTCTGCTCCTCTCTCCGTCCCCCCTTGAGGCCTCCCCTCCACTGCTCCCCAAATCTAAGTCCCCCAAAAGACACAGGAAATCATGCATTGTCTGCCCAGCAACCAAAGACAATGCCGAAACATCTAAGCAGCTCCCACACCCCCAGTCCACTCCCTCTCATGCAGCACCCCCAACCCTGGGGGACCTGGAATTCTCAGACTGCCAAAGAAGCTTTGCCATCTGGCCCTTGAAACACACCCCTCTTTGTTTTTGAGGGGGGCATGCCTAGGGAGCCCCTGGCCTCTCACTGGGTTTGGAGGCGAATCAGGCGCCACGGGCAGAAACATCGGATTGGGGCCGAGCTTGTCGGTCCCCTGCAGCAGGGCTGGGTCAGTGATTGTTCTGTTCCTTGTGTAACTGTGTTGCTGAAAGACTACCTCGTTCTTGTCTTTATTGTGTCAACCGGGGCAACTGCGTGGGGGCAAGGACGGAAGGGGCTCCCCGTTTTCTATCAAAGGTGCTACATCTATGTGAGGGGCGGGTGGGGAGGGAATCACTGGTGCTAAAGAAGTTGAGATGCCCCCCCAGGCCAGCAAATGTTCCTTTTTGTTCAAAGTCTTTTCTTATTCTTTGTTTTTTGTGGATGGGGACTCATGTGAATTTTCTAAAGGTGCTATTTAACATGGGGGAGAGAGTGCCGCAGAGCCAGCGCCCGCTCCTGTCCACCCTCTCTTCAGCCTGTCCTCGCCCCGTCCTCTGTCCTTCCCTCTTCTCGGCTTCTGACCTGCAGCTTCGTCCCATCCTCGCCGCCTCGCTCTCTCTCTCTGTTCTGTGTCCTCTTTCCCTCTCGCTGGGTTTCAGAGCACGACTTTCCAAAGCACAAAGCAGTTTTTCCCCCTAGGGGTGGGAGGAAGCAAGAGACTCTGTACCTATTTTGTATGTGTATAATAATTTGAGATGTTTTTAATTATTTTGATTGCTGGAATAAAGCATGTGGAAATGACCCAAACATACCTGCAGTGGCCTCCTAATTTCCTTCCTTGGAGTTGGGGGTGGGGAGGCCCGGGGAAGGGCTTTGTGGGGGGTGGGCTAGCCTTCTTTTTCTTGCCTTTAGCCAGCCCCTCATCCTCCTTTTCTCCAATTCCCTCTCTAGCCCCTCCACCAACCACTTACCTTTCTTATGCCTTAACCCCTTTCCTTCCCTTTTTTTTTATGATTCTCTTGCGACCCTTGCTTTTTTCTGTAATGCCCAGACAACCACACATGGATAGCAGCGTACACACACACACACACACACTTCCTTTCAGGTTACAGGTTGCCCAGACCTCATGCCTGCCACCTGCCTCCCATCAGAGCCATCATCTGTCCTCGCCCTGTCCCCTGCTGTGTGTACCCTGGAGGGCTGTGGGTGGGGAGATGTCTACTGGGTGAAGGAGGAGGGTCTAACCAGGAGTGCCAGGGAGCCTCTCAGCAAATCCTCTCCCCTCCCTGGGCCCGGGTTGGTGTTCTGGGTCAACACAGAGGGTCATATGGCTTCTCCTCCCTCTGCCTCACCTCTGAGCTCCAGCCAACAGAGCAACCAACCCTGCAGCATGAGGGAGGCTGCTGAGCCTGCCTGTGGCTGCATGGACACCAGGAGGAAGAAACGTCCCCTACTCATGTTCCTGGGTACCCAGCAGGCAAGGGGCGGCCCAATCCCTCAGAGAGGGCTTCATGAGAGTCCTGGGAGAGCTACAGTTAAGGCACCTACAGGGTGTGATCAGGAAGGACAGATGCCCCAGCCCTCTGATCATAAACCGAGTCCAACTTTGCTTTCCAAATCCGAAGAGCACCAGAGGTGGTCCAGGGAGGTCATTTCATCCAGCCCCTGACTCCTGCCCATGTCTCATCCTTTACTTTAAAAAAAAAAAAACAGCTTTCTTCCTCTCTCTTGTCCTTCTCCTTCCCTTCCTTTTTCTCCTACCCTCGGCTCACCAGAGAATCTGAGGACTCCAAAGGAAAGGTGACTGGTCAGTGCCCCAATCTCAGAATGGAGACAGCAATGTATGGGCAGTGGGGGGACAGTGGAGAGAACATTGAGAACCTGAAACTTGAAGTGGACCAGATCCCCAAAGACCGAGGCAGGGAGAAAATGACAGCTGTCCTTCACTTTCACTTAAGGCCTGACCTCAAAGGAAGGAAAACTCCCATTCCTCCCTCGAGTCTACAGTGAGATGGACAGGTCTGCAGATGCTACTACCAGGGTTGTCATGAAGGATTCATGGCTATTCATTATGGCCTTTAATAATTCATCATTAGCACTTCCACCAGTCGGGACCGTAGACAAGGAGTTAGTCTAGAGAGGATGAGAAATTATGACATGCAGATGAAAGGTTACTCATATGTAAATCACCCAGAGTTAAGTGGTGCCCACTGACTGGTCATGCCTGACACATTGCTCAGGTAATCTCCATCTACCCAGGACCTCAAGATGCCTGCGATTCTTGGCTCTCTTGGCCTCATCCCTATCTGTTCCCACATGGGATCTGGAAGCATCCTGAACCTGCCCCCCTCTGTCACCTAGACCTGTTCTACCAGCCAAAGAGGATAACCAACATACCCGTATATGCACCCCGTTTTCCCATTTCTAGGACTTTCTTGATGTTGCTTCCTCTCCCTGGAATGATATCCCTCATCTCTACATGCCTAACCCTCCACCCTCCAGACCACGCTCAGATGGTTCATTGTCCCCCAACCCCCTGCCCAACCCTGGCTGAGCTTGCCTCCTTCTGAGTTTCCAAAGGACTTCATGTCTACAAAATCAATCTCAGCTTGAGTCTTGGAGACTGTTGCCATTTTTGCATTGTTGTTTTCACCGTGTTGTTCTCACCAGGTCAAACAGAGTTCACTGAGGAAAAGGCCAGGTCCTGCAATGCACATATTGGTGAGACTAAAGAGAAAGAGCAAAGTGTAAGCTGTGTGGGCCTTTGTGCATAGGTGTGAGCAGTGTAAGAGGAAGAACGAAACAAGCCCAGGCTGAGGGCAAACGGGGCAGAAGACCCTAGGCCAGTGCTTTCCGATAGGCTGTCAGCAAGGATGAAAGGTCTATATCTATGCTGTCCAGGAGAGTAGTCACTAGCCACATGGGGCCATGGAGCATTGGAAATGCGACTAGTAAACCTGAGAAACTCAGTTTTTAATTTTCATAGTGACATTGTGGCTAGTGACTATTGCGTTGAACAGCACACCTCTGTGCAAAGGGATGAGTCTCTCTCTTGCCACATATGTACAAATCTACACAAGAGTGTATGAGTGTGTGTGTGTCTAAGTGTATGTGTGTGCATGTGCATGTGCGTGCACGTACGTGGACACACAAGGTGAGCACCATGTCAGGGCTGTGCTGACGGCAGCCGAGGCTGGGTGGGGCAGGCCTGTATGGCTTTGCCCCGCTGTGCAGCTCCCTGTCAGCATCACGTGGGATGGGGTCTGGTATGTGGTTTGAGTGTGTGTTCAGGACGGGAGAGGAGGGGGACAAAGGGGCCTTTGTACCACATTCCCCCGCTCAAACCCTCCTTTCTGCTGACATCACAGCTGCCCTAAATATAGCTGCCCAAACCCACTCCCCCAGACCCTCGCTGCCCCCTGGGCTGTGGCACCATCCCTGCTACTCGTTCCCAGCACTGCTCTGTGGGACTCATCTTTGTGTTCTCTCTAAAGAGATGGATCATGTTCCCGTGGCTGATTTTGCAATTAAATCCAGGTGGAAACTTCTAGAAAAGGAGGAGTCTTCATATGGATTTTTAATTTTTGCTACTCTACCAGAATCCTGGGTCCCTTTCGTGACCTAAGGCCATCCTAACAGGATTTTTTAGGATTGAAATACTGTGGATTTCCCTCCATTTCTCAGCTTCTTAACCCTTGGCTTTCCAGATGCCTCCAAGACTTGCTTAGATGAAGCTGGGTAAGATTGAGGAAGGGGTGAGGTTAAGACGGGAGGAGGGCTCTGTGTGTGTAACAGGAATGAGCATGAGGCTGCATGCGAAACAATATGCAGCTACTCGGAGAGCAGCACACATGTGAGGACATCTGTGCTATGCATGTGAATGTGTGAGGCTGGATGAGTGAGTGAATGAAGCTGGGTGAGGGTGTGAGGCTAGGTGGAGGTGTGAGGTTGTATGAGTGAGTAAGGCTGGGTGAGGGTGTCTGGGTGAGGGTGTGAGACTGGGTGAGGGTGTGAGGCTAGGTGGAGGTGTGAGGTTGTGTGAGTGAGTAAGGCTGGGTGAGGGTGTCTGGGTGAGTGAGTGAGGCTGGGTGACAGTGTGAGGCTGGGTAAGTGAGGCTGGATGAGGGTGTGAGGCTGTGTGAACACTTGAGGCCGTGTGAGTGAGTGAAGTATGTGAAGCTAGGTGACTGTGTGAGGTTGAGTGAGTGAGGCTGTGTGAATGAGTGAGGTGTGTGAGTGTGTGATGCTGTGTAGAATGAGTGTGTGGTTCTGTGAGCCTGTGTGAGTGAAGCGTATGAGTGTGTGGAGCTGTGTGAGAGAGTGAGGTGACTCCAACCAAATGGCCCCTGTGTGGGGTCCTAGGTGGGTGCTGGCTAGATGAGTGTGTCTCATTCTGTACACTCACTCACCTATGAACAAACATGCAAGGGCCTTACACACATGATCGTGTACATGTGGTGTGGGTGGGGATTGATATATGATAGCTCAGCTTCTCCACATCTATGGTAGCTGATGAGACAGCATGTGAACTGTGAGGCCATGGGGGTCTGGGCATTTGGGATGTGTATGTGCACATGCATGAAAGGGTGCACGGGAGGTCTAGATGAGCAAGTAAGGATGAAGAGGGGCGGAGAGCAGGGAGGAGTGTGGGAAAAATTAGAGGAAGCTTGGTGTGGGAGGGGATTACCGTTTTAAAGTCCCAGGGTGAGTGTGAGCTCCAGTGCAGGCAAGAGGCCGTGTTTGTGATCTCTTGCTCTCTGCTCCAGAAGGTTTCAAAATCAGACTGACAGCATATGGCCAGGCAGGGAGCCAGGACCTTGAAGAAGCAGTCCCCATCCTGGGAAGAAGGATGGACCTTGCCTAGAAGGGTAATTAGACGTGGACATTTCAGCACTTTGTAGAAGATGCTCCAAACAAGACCTGGAGGGAGACGAGTTTAGTGGGGCAGAGGTGGGGTGCTATTGAAAGGGAAGGAACAGAGAGGAGAGGATGAGGCAGAGGAAGATGAGAACCACTGTGGGGACCACAGCACATTTAAAGACAAGGAGGCCATATACCCAAGTTCCAGGTGAGTTCATTGCTGTGTGACCAGCCCCTTCTACTCTCTAAGCCTGACAACCCTGATTTGCACACAGAGGCCTGATGTGAGCAGGTATACTGTAGGAAGCAAGAAAAGGAGGCTGTGTTCTGAATTTGAGTCAAGCTGGGGTAAAAATAAAGTTAACAGCCATGAAACTAGCACTGCCAAATGCAGATAACACATGAGCTAAAAATGTAAGTTTTTATTTTCTAGTAGCCACATTAAAATAAAATTAAAAGAAATGGGTGAAATTAATTTTAACATTACCTTTTATTTAGAGTGCCTGGGTGGCGCAAGGTTAGCATGTTTGACCGTTAACAGAAAGCTTGGAGGTTGGACCCAACCCAGAGGTGCATTGGCGGAAAGGCCTGGTGATCGACTTTTAGAAAATCAGCCACTGAAAAGGTTATGATGCACATTTCTACTCTGACACACAGTGGTCACCATGTGTCGGAAGTAACTCACCAGCAACCAACACCAAGAGCCAAGACTATTATCATTTCACCCATACCCTTACAGCATACCTCTGTTTGGACTAGTCACGTGGCTAGTCCTGGTGTACTGGATGATGCAGCATTAGGCAGCAGATCAGCACCCCAGATAATGCAGACTCTGGCCTCCACCCCAAATTCACTGGGAGAGACTGGACTTTTCACAGGGCATAGTGTTGAAGTGGAGCCCATTTTATCTAGATCTTAGGGAGCATGAAGACCCCGTGGACATTGGCTTTTGTATGATTTAAGGAGTTCTGGTGGCGTAGTGCCTAAGACATTTGACTACTAACCAGAAGGCTGATGGTTCAAACCCACCAGCCACTCGGAAGGAAGATTGGGCAATCTATATCCGTAGGGATACTGCCTCAGCAAACTAAGGAGGGGTCACTACGAATCGGATCCGACTCGACAGCACTGAGTTTTGTTTTTTTGGTTTTTGTATGTAATAATGTCTTTATTACTGGGAGCTACTTATTGGGTTCTCACAGATTCTCACAACACCCTCCAGGCAGTTCTGCTCTTCATCTGACCAGTAGTTGAACTCAGCTGGGTAAGCCAGCTATCGTGCGGCAAGCCATGATTGGACTCTGTTCTGACATCAAATCACAGCACACCAGGTGTGTCAGCCCCAAGGGAGTTCTCTGCGAAATGGTGTGTGCAAACACTCCTGCTTGTAGGGAGCTTCATGAAAAAGGGAGAAGGGACATCTAGGAGCTAAGGCCAGCTTTAGATGGTCCTGTGTCTGCAGGTCTGGCTGAGATCATCCCAGAACTCTCTGGGAGGTGAGGCCATGCACGAGGACTTGTTTAGCACGAAGATGGAGGCCACTCGCTGGACAGAGGGCAGTGCCCAGCTGTGGGCTGGAGAGGGGAGCAGAATGTGAGGTGGATATTGTCCTGGGGCGTTGGTGAAAGAGAGTAAGGGGGCGAGGGGGAGGAACAGGACGGTTTTCACTGTTTGTCCTCGATTGTTGGTGTATGTGTGGGGTTAACTGCTGGGGGGGGTGCATGTACCCATCAGAGTGAGGGGCTGAGTGCCCAGTGAGCAGAGGGGTACTGAGTGTCTGGGCCCTCCTGTTGGCGACTGGGCGTGTGGCATGTGCCCAGGCGCAGCTCTGTGTCTGCAGTCACGACATCCTCCCAGCTACTTGTCTGGGCCATTTCCTCCCAGGCCGGCAGCCAGGCTCCCGTGTGCTCCTTGGAGCTGAGCAGGGAGGAAGGAGCTGCCAAGACCCCAAGGCCAGAGCTAGCCTTGAACTTACCCATTCCTGGCCAGCATAGGAAGAGCATATAAGGGGGTCCAGTGACTGCCTGGCTGCAGGAAGCAGGAGCACAAAGTCACAGCAAAAAGGCAGTGCCCTCCTAAGGGGGCTGGGGTCAAAGAGGAGCCACCTGGACAGCACCTCGGAGCCTCCCATCTGCACAAACTCAGTGCACTGCCTGCTTCTGTTCTGATGATGGTCCAGAAGGAAGGAGGAAATAGTAGAGGAGACGTCCCAGGCCACCTTTCTTTTCAAAGAAACTGTTGGCATGGGGGGCTGGTTGCTCATCCTACAGACCTTTATGGAGCGTATACCCTGTGCCTCCACCCACCTCAATAAATGCTTATGGAATTAATGTTGATTAATTGATACTCAGGCCTGATACTAGGCCTCAGTTTTCTTGTCTGTAAAACAGGGATAATGAGCCAGTAATCCTTTGCTATCAGTTTCTTGTGAGTCCGAGGCTGCCTATAGCAGTTCCTTTCCCTCTTTTCTCTAGATCATTTAAGAAAATAGCAAAATGCCAAGAGTCCAGAGGGCAGGTTGGTGGTCTCTGGCTGCCCCTGGGGACTCCCAGAAGGTAGGAAGGGAAATAGAGGCAGTGAAGGCTGGGAGGAGGCTATGGAAAGCAAGGGTATGGCAAATAGAAGAGCAGAGAAGCTGACATTTATTCTGTGGTCCTGACTCCAGACAACCCCCCCCCCCATATCTCTTCGTCCAGTTGGGCCAGGATCTAGAATCGGCAGGTGGGATGTGACGATGGCTGCTCTCTGTGTGGGAAGAGAAAGGAAGGTGAGGCCAGGGCTGGAAATGGATGGCAGGGCCAAGAGAGAGTAGGGGGCTGTGAGGTCCAGGTCTTGGTTTTCCTGACCTCTGACCCCAAGTGTGTAGGACATGGCCCTAACACTGCTGAGCTCAGAGGCTGGCAGGTCTATGCCCCTCGCCCCCAACTTCTGCCATATCTTACCACCTGCCCCAACCACTTTGTTCCCAGAAAGAGGAAGCTGGCACTGCCCAGCTGGACCCACCTGGCTGGGTCCTCAGTGCTGGTCCAGGATGAGGGGCACCTGGGCGCTATCCACACGGGGAGGCAGCCGCTCACCCGTGCGCACGTTGAACATAGGCAGGGTGGAGAGTGGCCGGGACACCTCGCGGTTGGCTGCCATGTGCCGCAGCTCCTCTGTGTTCCCACGGATGGTGTCATGGTGAACCATCTGGATGCTGGGGGCAGGCAGGGCCGTTGGAAACGTCAGTTCTCACAGCTTTTCACTGTGGCTAGGAGTCAGCTTCCCTGGGGCCCAGCCTGCTGCTGCCTCCGAGCCACCCTGCAGCCTTCCCCACCCATTATGGGTGTTGGGGGGACTTAAACACACCATGGCTGGGGATGGAAAAGCCAGAAGCTCTCTAATGCTCCCAATTGCCCTGTGATTGAGGCACAGGCTCTGGGGAGAAGGCCTGGATTCAGAGCTATGTGCCTTTGCTTAACCACTCTGTGCCTCAGCTTTCTCAACTGTAAAATGGGGATGATAACAATCCGCCTGGAAGGACTATTGTGGGGATTAAGTCAGAAAATGGAGGCTCAGGGCATAGAACAGTGCTTAGCATGTAGTAAGTTCTCATGAGATGATTAGAAGACATGAATTGATGATGTCCATGGTGGATACATGTCCCCAGACCTGTGTTTGCACTCTGTGTGTGATGTTCTGACAAACTTCTGGGTCCCCTTGAGCACTGAGCCCTCTTCTCCCATGCTTTCTACAACCACTAGCATCTTCCCTTCTATTCCTGCATTGGTCTAGCAACCCTACCTCCCCCTTCACCTTTCCCCTTCTTAGCCTTTTCCCAAGCTATTCCCCCATCCAGGAAGATCCTCTCCCATCTCCTGCCAGGCCTTGACCGTATCAGTTTTGGCTCTTCAGGGCTGTCTTCCACTCCCTTTGAATCCCCTCCCAGCCTCACCTCAGCCTGCCCCAGCGCTGGCCTTCCATCATGCTTAAGCCACAGTCTGGTCTCCCTGTCTTTTTTTCAGCCCAGGGCTCCCTGAGGGCTGGAACCAGCCTCCACAGGCTGGGAACCCCAGCAGCACAGTGAGGAGTGACTGCCACACCCAGCAGAAAGTACTCCCTGAAGTCTAGCTCCAGTTTCTCCTCAGAAGGCTTAACCCTATTCTCATGGGCATACTATCTGCTATCATTGAGCCAGCTCTAGTTCTTTCTGAGAGGCTGGATACAATGGTTAAGCATGAGGACTTGCTTTGGTTTGAATCTAGATTCCACTGCTTACTGGCTGTGTGACCTTGGGCAAATTACTTAACTTCTCTGAATCTCTGTTTCCTCAACTGTAATACAGTTCTTATATGAATTAAATAGTTAATATAGGAAAAGCACTTATAATATCTCCTGGTCAACATGCAGTAAGTGGTAGCTATTATTATAGGGAGTCTTTGGTTGTTATTATTATCACCAGTATTATTTAATTATAGCAAGCTCTCCCAGTGAAGTTGGCCTCCAGTGTAGGATGTTTTCAAGCCCCTTTATACAAATCCAAGGAGCTCTGGTGACATAGTGGGTAAGGTATTTGGATGCTAATCAGAAGGTTGGCAGTTCAAACCCACCACCTGCTCCACTGCGGAAGATGGGGGGCAATCTACTTCCGTAAAGATTTATAACCTTGGAACCCCAGTGGGGGATGCTATGGGTTGGAACTGACTTGATGGCAGTGGGTTTTACACAAATCCACCCACTTATGGGCACAGCCTGGAGACAGCTTTCTAGACTACAGGGTTGTCAGGTCAGACATAGTGAAGCAGGGACTTTTCATTAAAATCAAAAATAATTGGTTTTTTGGAGTGGTGATGGTGGCGGGGATACCCTAGGCAGACCTGAAGCAACCCACTTGCCCCTGGATTACTAATTAGATGGGGGAGGAAAAATAATCCCCACTCATGCCCAAGGCTTAATTAGTGGACACACACTCCAACAAGAGCCTGGGAGGTTAGACTATAAGAAGGACTTTCTAGCCTCATGCCAAATGGGCCACACTCCTCCTAGAGTGCAGGACTGAGACCTGCCTAGCCTGCAGGAGGAGGTGGAGTCACCATGGAAGTCTGCGGGAGGGTCAAGATGAGCTCTCGAGTCTGGAATTTAGCAAGCTGAGTTGTCCAAAACACAATTTTCCATTCTTGGCCAAAGGGAAACTGAGGGGGAAGGGGAGTGAGAAGTGGGTGGAGGCCAAGAGCCAGGCAGCCAGGCAGGTAATGCCCCCTGGTGGGGGAGGGGACTTCATTACAGCCCCTCCCAGCCCTCCAGCCTGCATCTGGGTGTCATTACTTGGGCAACTCATACAGATGGAAAAAGTTCCAGGATGTTTTTCTAGAGCAGAAACAGAAGCCAGAGCCATGGTGCCTCCCCCAACAATCCTTCCACATCAGCACTTGGGCAGACAAATGGGCAGGCCTTCATGTACACACACACACCACTGTGGCTGTGCCTGTGGGTGTGGCTACCAGACCAGCCAGGAGGCCCCAAGTCCCACTCCACCACCAACACATGGGCCCCTCACACCCTGCCACTGGCACCCAGACCCACAGTCAAGGGTCATGGGGCCTGAAGGATCTTGTGATGAGTGAAATCTGATATAAATGAAAAACAGGCAGCAGAATCATAACTTGTGGATAATCTGAAAAAACGGCAAACAACGAACAAGAGAAAAAAAATGGACTTTTGTAGAAATTAATCAACACAAAACCCAAATTGACAAGGGCTAGTATCATACATATATTACCAGTAAAACTGGTAATTGATTCAAAATTGGTGGAGGAAGCAAATTTTCCTGAGAATTCCCAGATCTACAAAACTGGCCCAGGAAAGCAGGACGTGGTGGAAATGCTGGTCACAAGAGAACATCTACAGTGCTGAAGATCAAATTTGGCACAGGCTAAAAAAAAAAAAAATTGAGGAACAAAATCCTCCTGGTAAAATTTACATGGAAAACTATTGCTCCCAAGGGGGCAAATCATTTTATAAAATAAAAATGAAAACAGAAAAGAAAAAGTAAAGCTTTTAAGCTGTTTTATACAGAAAGTTGATCAAGGAATTAAATTTGCTTAAATAGGCCAAGGAATTATCTATCTATTCACTCTGGAAAATATATTCTCAATAAAAATTCATAACCCATTGCTATCAAATTGATTCCAACTAAAGGTAACCCCGGGTGTGACAGAGCACAACTCTTCCACAGGGTTTTCTTGGCTGTAATCTTTACAGAAGCAGATCACCAGGCCTTTCTTCCCAGGTGCCGCTGGGCAGGTTGGAACTGCCAACCTTTAGGCTAGCAACCAAACCAACCAACCAAACACTGCCACTGAGTCAGATCTGACTCCTCCTTGGGTTTCCAAGGCGGTATCACTATGGAAGTAGATTGCCCAAACTTCCTTCTGAGGAGTGGCCGGTGGGTTTGAACTGCCAGCCTTCTGGTTAGCAGTCAAACGTCTTAGGCATTTGACTAAGACACCCAAGGACTTGAAAATTCATAAATGTTGATATAATTCTGATTTTTATAATATTTATACTCCTCAACTCAGAGACTCAAACACCCAGTGGGTCAAGATGGTGGAGTCAGAATGGCAGGTGTTTAAAACTGGGGGCTCACATCCTCAAGACTATGGCCCTTAATTACCCTTCAGCTCTGGAACTGAACTCACTCCTGTGGCTTCCAGCCAAACAACAGGTAGGCATATGGGGTGAACAGTTACATCAGGTCGATATACTCCTTGGAGCAATCAATCAATCAATCAGTCAGTCATAGAAGAGAAGGGCAGTGTTTGCACACAGGAAAACAGCTCAGGGGAACGGACTGCGTGGGAGGGAAGAACACAGGAAAGTGGTAACTACAGGGAGGAAGTGGGAAATTGCAGTCTGTGTAGAAGTTCTGGTGGGGTAGTGCATAAGGCATTTGACTGCTAACCAGAAGGTTGGTGGTTCAAACACACCAGCCACTCCTTAACTTCCATAGAGATACTGCCTTGGAAACCCAAGGCAGGCAACTATGAGTTGGAACCAACTCAACAGCAGTGAGGTTTTTTTTTTTGTTTTTTTTTTCCAGTCATGAAACACAATGTGCATCAACTGCTATATGGAAAACGAATTTGTTCTGTAAACTTCTACCCAAATCACAGTAAAAAATAAATAAATAAGTAAAAATAAAACTAGGAGCTCAGAACCCCCTGAGATCAGTTCCCACACATGCATATACATGCATTCACACGTGTACACAGCTTACATGGGCCCGTGGGTCTGGGCCCAGCCACCCTTCTCCCCAGGCTAGGTGTCTGCTCAATCTGGCATCTCCTACTTGCCCCTCCTAGGTGGGAACAGTGGACTACTGTGACCCCCACAGGATTCTGATGACCTCACAATATCCCCACTGAGGTCACCACAGAGGTAACCTTACTGCCCCCTTCATCCTCAGCACAAGTCTGCAGAGGTCAGCCGTGGGTGATCATCTTTGCTCCTCTCTCTAGGCACCCAAGAAGGCACAGGCCGGAGCCCTACAAAGAGGCCTCTGAGGGAACCAGGAACCGGGACACCTCACCCACCCACCAAGGAGCAACCCAGTAGACTTCCGGCTGCCATCCTGGAGGTCCTTGCACCCAGCTCCCATCACCTACCCCAGGGAGAGGTGCAGAGAGACAACTCACTGCTGCCCTCAGCTGTGCCCTTGGCCTCCACCGCTGCCCTCAGAGAAAGCCCGCTGGCCAGCCTGTCTGATATCCCTATCAAGAGTGAAACTGGGAGCTGCGCCTTTCCCAAAGCCCACCAAAGGCCCAGAGTATCCCAGCTTATCCTAGAGGCTATCACCAACAAGGGGACGTCACCGCATGTCCCTGGCCGCTTTGAAGAAGGCTGTCACCACCACGGGCTACAATATGGCCCGCAATGCCTGGCACTTTAAGCAGGTACTCAAGGGGCTTGTGGACAAGGGCATGCTCAAGCAGGTGACTGGCAAGGGGGCCTCCGGCTCCTTCTGCCTGGCCAAGAAGCCGGCCTCCAAGTCCAAGCTCAAGGTCAAGAGACAACAGAAGCAAAGGCAGCCTGGGCAGCACCGACAGGGGCAGCGCCGGTCACTACTGGGCTCCCGACGGGGGCAGAAGCGTGTCCAAAGAGTGGCTAAAAGCCACCGCCGCCGCAATTAACAAGTCAGGCGAGGCAAGTGGCAAGGGGTGCCAGGCCCACCACAGGCTCAGTGCAGTTCAAATAAAATGAGCCTAAATTACTTCATACCCGCCTCCTAGAATCTTTGGGGCCCAAAGCAGTGGGAAAGGAAGAAGAGTGGGGCACAGAGGAAGGGTAAGGCCACAGATGGAGGAAACCTCAGGCAAATTATGGGTGAGATGGATTGGGGAAGGGCTCGAAAAACGGGGAGCACCCACAGAGTCAGCAGTCCCATCAGCTCATCTTGCAGGTGAAGAAACTGAGGCCCGGAAAGGAGGTGTGTTTGGCAGAAGTCACAAAGTAATTATGTGACATAGCATGGCTGGACTCATACTGAGTGGGATGTGTGTGTGTGTATGTGTGTGTTTGCTGGGATCCTCTTAAGTCCTCAAACTCTTTTCTTCAAGTTGGCAATAGATCCCACAAAGCCTGGCCAGAGCCCCTGCCCTTTCCCACATCAGACTCTTCCATTGATTGTAGAAAATAAGGCAAAGCCATGATGGGTCAGAGCCAGCATCCAGCCAGTCTACCCTGGGGCTCAGAGGTCAAGGGTGACCCTAGAATCCTAGAGTAATCTGATTTGTCTATGCTTTTCAGGGAGCTGGAAGCTCCAGTCAGCAGTCTCAGGGACTCTCACCCAGCCCCCAGCTCTCCCCTACTCACTCAGAGGTGGCCAGGTCTCTCTTCAATCTGTGGAAAAGCGAAGGGAGACGGTTAGCCAGCTCTGGGCTTTGTCCCTCTGTGCCCCAGGGGCTCAGGTGTAAGTGAAGGGGCTCATTTGCATACTGGTGTCTCTCTGGTCCAGAGAGCCAGGCAGGACTCTGAGCCCTCCTCTTCTGGTTGAAGCCCCCACTCCCTGAGGGGTGTAGGTCCCCACACAGCACATGGGCTATAGGGGTCCATGGGGTGAATGCCAGCCTCGGGCCCTCCCTGTCCTCCTCTCCTGTGCTCACCGTCCCTCCCGTCGGCAGCACATGACATAGGCCAGCAGCAGGGTGAACAACAGGGCCACCAGCAGAGGCACCAGGAGGGTGACCAGTGCGTCAGTCAGGAAGTCCCGGGCGGTGGCCTCAGTGGGTGGGCAGAAGAACGGGTCATGCTCCAGGATCCCGTCGCCTGGGGTGGGCATCTCATCCACGGGCTGTGGCACTGACTTGTCCACCTACTCAGGGAACCCAGGGCTGACCAGGAGCAGCTAGCAGGACCCGGAGGAACCCCAGGAAACAGGGTCCCTCCTGCCTGCCCCCCCCCAGCCCATGTGACTTCACAGGACAAGCACTGGACTAGCCAGTGGGAGAGACAAGTTCTAAGAGAGGTAGGACTGTATAATGGTCAGAGCTCTGGTAGACTGCCTGGGTTCAAATCCTGATTCGGACGAATGTGTAACTGGGTCTGTCACCTCTAGGTACCTCAAGTACCTCATCTGTAAACTCAAGGTGGCAATAGTGGCATTTATCTCCCAGGGTGGCTGTGAGGATAGCACCTGTTGAATTTCCCATGCCTAGCATATAGCAGTTGCTCAGGAATGTTGCCTGTTACCATCCCTGTCTGTGTGACCCGAACAAGCCCCTCCCCGTAAGTCAATTCATAGGAATAGGGTTCCCCAGTTCCCAGCTGGGAGTCAGGCTCTCCCTCCATGCCCTAGATTATTGTTGTTGTTATGTGCCATTGAGTAGAATAGAACCCTGCTGTAATCTTTACAGAAGCAGGTTGCCAGGTCTTTCTGCCACAGAGACATTGGGTGGGTAGGTGGATTTGAACTGCCAACCTTTTGGATAGCAGCCATTGTGCCAGCAGGGCTCCTTTAGGCTCTAGATATCTTGGCTCAAATTCCCAAACAGCAATGGCAACTGTCTTTGGTTCATACAGTTCAGGGGTGAGAGTTATTTGCTCCTTAACCCTGGTGATGCAGTGGTTAAGCACTTGGCTCCTATCTGAAAGGTCAGTAGTTCAAATCCACCAGCTGCTCCCAGGGAAAAAGATGTGACAGTTTGCCTCTGTAAAGATTTACAGCTTCAGAAAATCTATGTCCTATAGGGTCACTATTCTGAGTCAACTGCAATGAGTTTTGTTTCTTATCATAGAAGAGTTTGCCTGGTGACCTTCAAGGGACACAGACCAAAGACCAAGCTATCACATAGAGGCCTTTGGTGGGGAAAGGTCTGTGAAGCCCTGTGGGGGGTTATTGATTGCTCTAGCCTTTGATCTGGGCAGGCCTGGGATTCCTGAACTAGAGATGGAGGTAGGGTATGGATTGTGGACTGTGTCGCCCTCTTCTGAGAGGAGGTAGAACTTCAAGGGGTGTGTGTGTGTGTATGTGTGTGTATGTGTCCAAAGCTAGATCACAGACTGGTAATGAGAGAAAGAGGGAAGCACAGAGACACTGGGGTAGGAAGGAAGGGGAGGGAGAGGACTGTGTTGGGGACCATGCTCCAACCCACCCCTGGAGCCAGGGTCCCTCCTCACCAGGGTCACGTTACACCAGGCAACACGGAAGTGGGGTGCCAAGGTGTCATAGCAGGACAGAAGTGGAGGCTGGCCCTGGGCACAGCGGGCGTGGCTGTCAGGGAATGCCACCATCTTCAGGCAGGTTGAGAAGGGCGAAGCAGAGCCCACCTTGATATACACCCTGAGCCCAGACAGAAGCCACTGTTAGTGAATTGGGGGAAGAGGTGGCCCAGCCCTGGAGATGTGGGGGTCACAGGGCTCACCCTGGGATTGGGGTCATGGTCAGAGTGCACAGGGCACCCCATACTTCTGAGGAGACTTGACCCTCCAGGACTGTCCCTTAGATGGGTAGATTTTCTATGTCCTCGTGGGCACCAGGAAGAGCAGAGCACAGAGTGATTAGGGTTTGGCTAAGGCGGGCAAGAGGGAGATGAAGGGTGGCTGGAGGGGAGTGGACAGTGGTATGAAGCTGAGAATCACAGAAGGGTGTGGTGAGAATGCTCAAAGGTGGGTAAGCCCCACCTGGTATAGCAGTTAAGCACTTGGCTGCTAACCCAAAGGTCAGTGGTTTGAACCCACTAGCAGCTTTGTGGAAGAAAGATGTGGCAGTCTGCTCCCAGAAAGATTTATAGCCTTGGAAACTCTGTGGGGCAGTTCTACTCTGCCCTAAAGTGTCATTATGAGTCAGAATTGACTCAATGGCAGAGGGTATGGTTTTGGTCTGATAATTAGGAAGACCCCTCTTCTAAGCCCACAACCCAGGAGGCAGGCAAGCTGTCTCCTCCCGCTGCAGGAAGCCCTCCTGCATTGCACACCCACCCTTCCTTGCGGCCCTCGATGGGAAGGGGGACACGGCCTCCACGGTCCAAGGCAGAGGTGATGTTGATCAGCTGAAGCTCCCCTGGCTCCCAGAGCCCGCCCAAGGCTGTGAGGAAGCGGCTGGCAGGTGTGGACGGCAACACTTCCTCCACATCGTGGCTCTGCACTAAGAACTCAGCCTGGTATGGCAACAGGGGACCTAGGAGGGCCAGGCAGAAACCTCAGGCTGCACTCAGATCCCAGCTTTGTCCCCCAGCCCCACTCCAAGCTCCTCCCTGCCTCCCCTCACACCCCTTCCTCCCTCCCCTTTCCCCTTCCCAACACCCCACACATCACACGCCCTAACACAGCAACCTCCACCACTTGCCCAAGTCCATCAGCAGAGAAGCCAATAACAGATGCCACAGTCTGGACTCTCACCCAGGGCTCTTCACTTAAAAGCCTTTTAAATGCCACTTCCTTCCCTCAGAGTCCTCACTTCCCAGGGTGCCCTGCTCCCCACTATTCTCTAAGCCTCTCTTTTCCACAATGCCCTTCAACCACCTCCTTCAGGAGATCCCCATTGGTGGAGTAGAAGTGGGATAGGGCCAGTGGTACCTTCTGGGTCCCCAATCAGCAGCACCAGTCTCTGCCGGGTGGTCTCAAAGCTGTCTCGATTGTAGGCAATGACCTGAGGGTTCGGGGAAGAAGGAGGTAGGGTTGAAAATGAAGGTGTAATAGCTGGGGCCTGACAGGAGAATGCAGGGGATACCACTACAAATCAGAGCTCTGTAAATTCGATGTGGAGTTCCTGGGTGGTGCAAATGGATCGAGTTAACGTTCTTGGCTGCTAACTGAAGAGTTAGGGGTTCGAGTCTACTCAGAGGCACTCGTAGGAAAGGCCTCGCGATTTACCTCCAAAGAAATCTACCATCGGATACCCTATGACACACATGGGTCGTCGTGAGTGGGGATCAACTTGGTAGCAACTGGAAAAAGATATTTAAATGAATGTGAATAAACATGCAGTCCTCAGAGGCTACAGAGAACCACCCTGTGGTTTTCTGAGAGTGTGGACACAGCCCACTGGGATCCCTGCTGGTACCTCAATGACTTGGCGGCCACGATCTTCAGGGGTGGCGGTTCCATAGAGGAAGCCAGGGTGGTGAGGGCTACGCTGGGTATAGCGGAGCCACCGGGGCAGGTCTGGATGTCCCTGGAGGTGGGCATGATAGGTGATGGGGACGGACAGTGGGACAGCTGGTAGAAAACAAGATGGAAGGTTGGAGGTGGAACCTGAGCCCTCACCAGCCCCAGGCAGGCCCAGCCCACCTTTGGGTGCCCACACAGGCTCACTCACCCACAGGCTCTGGGAGATTCAGGAAGGTGGCATGGTGCAAGGTATGCACAAAGACGCGACCCACGAGTGGGTGGAGGGTGGTCACCTGGTCCTCAGTGTCTGCCAGCCCTGCCAGGAGACCTGTGGGGACCCCAGAAACCACCCACCACACACATAGACCAGCCTCAGTCTTGGGTCAGGGGATAAGTTTCTCTTCTCCACTGGGCTCTAGCTTGGTGGGTGGGGCAGGGGGTGGATTATTGACTATGATCAGTGACAAGACCACTTCTGGGACTGGCTCTTTCATTAGGATGCATGGGAGGGGCCCCCAATTTCCTATATTCATTTTAGGTCCTTGTTAGAGTCACAGTAGGCCAAGTCTGATGTTTGGATGGAGGAATGTTTATGCTTGTGTGTTTGTGGACAAGAACCCCACCCTGAGGTGGGGAGACGGGGGGGGAGAGAGGGAAGAAGACACCTTGAAGGAGGAGGGGGGCATTCTGGACCCAGCACCCCCACCTTCCTCCCCCAGTGTACAGGCAGGAGCAGGGCCTGGCCAATGGAGCTGAGCACAGGGGCCGGGCATTTGTGTTAGAGAAGGACCCTTGGTCCCTTCTCCAAGTAACCACCCCCCACCTTCTGCCCAGGGCCAAATATAGCCTGGGCCTGGATAGAAGTGGCTGCGGCCCAGCCAGCCCATTAAAGGGCCCAGCACCCTCCGTCCTAGGACACCCCCCCGCCTCAGAGCTCTCAATCCCTACATCCCAGAGCCAGCTGGAGAGAGCCTCCCTGGACCCCCAGGAGCAGATGCGTGGAAAGCTAAAGCCCCTCCAACCTCTGCCTCACCCATGCCAGCTCCCTCCCAGAAGGACCCTCCAAACTTCAATCTCACCACCCCTATATCCCACCCCTCACCCCAGCCTCTCCCTGAAGAGGCCCCAACTTGCCCACAAGGAGAGGAGTCCAGACCAGCACTGCTGCCATGGCGGCCCCAGCCTGGCCGGTCCCTGTGAGTGACAGGGACAAGAGCAGGGAAGGAGGAGGGAGTGTGGGAGGGGAGGGGGAGGTGTGCAGAGCAGCTGGGTCCCTCCCCATCCCCATGCAGAGCAGGCATTGAATCTGGAGTGGGCACCGTCCTCACGGAACAATGTCCCTCCTGTCGTCTTCCGCCCAGTGCCCAGAGCCTATTTTCTAAAATGCCAACCTGATGACATCAGTCCCCCCTTAAAGTATTAATGGCTGCCACTGCCCTTGAGTTCACAGCTGCTGATGGCTACTGTGATAGATTGAATTGGGTCCCCCAAAATGTTTTGTAAATCCTAAGCCTGTGGGTGAGGAGCTCTGGTGGCACGGTGTCTGAGGCATTTGACTGCTAACCAGAAGGTTGGCAGTTCAAATCCACCAGCCACTCCATGGAAGGAAGACTAGGCAGTCTATTTTCATAAACATTTACCACTTCAAAAACCCAGTGGGGGTCACTATGAGTCAGAATTGACTTGATGGCAGTGGGTTTGTTTGTATACACACACACACATATACCTGTGGGTATGCATGTGAAAGCTGGACAATGAATAAGGAAGACCGAAGAAGAGGTGATGCTTTTGAATTGTGGTATTGGTAAAGAATACTGAAAACACCACAGACTGCCAGAAAAACAAACAAATCTGTGCTGGAAGAGATGCAGCTGGAATGCTTCTTGGATGTGAGAATGGCCAGACTTTGCCTCTTATGCTTTGGTCATGTTATCAGGAGCGACCATTCCCTGCAGAAGGATATCATGTTTGGTAAAGTGGAGGGTCAGTGAAAAAGGGGAAGACCCTTAACAAGATGGATTGACACCGTAGCTGCAACGATGGGCTCAGGTATGGCAAGGACTGTGAGACTGGCGCAGGGCCCGGCAGTGTTTCGTTCTATTGTACATAGGGTCGCCATGAGTCGGAGCTGACTTGAGGGCACCTAAAACATCACACTTGTGGTTATTATCCCATCTTTAGGCTAATGAGGCAGTACTAGTGTAGGGTGTGTCTTCAATCAACCTCTAAGAGCAGACTAAGCAATCGAGCAAGCAAGCAGAAATGCGGGAAGACAGAGGTCATGCCACATGATGGTCACCAAAGAGCCAAGGCGCAGAAGCTGAAAAGAGCTGACGGAGAGAGAGCTTTCCCCTACAGCTGGCACCCTGGATTCAGACTTCTAGCCTGCTAAATTGTGAGAAAATAAATTTCTATTTGTTAAAGTCACCCACTTCTGTTAGAGCAGCACTGGATGACTAGGACAGCTACCAAGGCCCTTCCTGTAGCTGGCCATCCCTTCTAGAATCCTCTCTTCCACACTCTCCCCACCTCCCTGACCCGGGCTGCTGCCCAGCTGCCCTCTGCTGCTTAGTCTGATGTATTCTCTCCAGTCTACAGGCCTTTGAACAACTTCCCTCTGCCTGGAGGTCCCTTCCTGCCCTCATTCCACCAGCAAACTTCCACTCGCCTTTCAAGACTCTGCACAGGTATCCCTCCTCTGTGAAGCCTTTCTGACCTCCCCCTCCACCTCACCCCCCATGGAGCTGGGTGCCTCTTTAGCTCCTATGCATATTCCTATTCCAATCCCTCTGAGCATTTTGGAGACTAAACCAAAACCACAAACTGGCCATTTACTAGATTCCAACTCAAGGTGACTCCATGTTTCAGAGTAAAACTGCTCTCCACAGGATTTTCAGCGGCTGTGATCTTTCAGAAGTGGATCACCAGGCCTTTCTTTGGAGGCACTTGTGGGTGCATTGGAACCACCAACCTTTCAGTTAGTAGCCAAATGCTTAACTGTTTGCACCCCCCAGGAACCCCCCTTGGAGACTGTTGCCGTTGTTAGGTGCCGTTGAGGCAGCTCCAACACATAGCAACCCTATGCCAACAGAGCAAAGCACTGCCTGGTCCTGCACCAAATTCACAACTGTTGCTATGCTTGAGCCCATTGTCACAGCCAAGGCCAATCCATCTCATTCAGGGCCCTCCCCTTTTTTGCTGACCCTCCACTTTACCAAGCATGATACCCTTCTCCAGGGAATGGTCCCTGCTGATAACGTAACCAAAGTACGGGAGGCAAAGTCTCGCCATCCTTGCTTCTAAGAAGCATTCTGACTGTACTTCTTCCAAGGCAGATCTGTTCATTCTTCTGGCAGTTCCTGGCATATTCACTATTCTTCACCAGCACCACAATTCAAATGCATCAATTTCTCTTCAGTCTTCCTTATTCATTGTCCAGCTTTCACATGTATATGAAGCTATTGAAAATGCCTTGGTGTGGGTCAGAAACACCTTAGTCTTCAAAGTGACATCTTTGTTCTTTAACACTTTTGCAGCACACTGCCCAGTGCAATATACCATTTGATTTCTTGACTCCTGCTTCCATGGGCATTAATTGTGGATCCAAGTGAAATGAAATCCCTACCAACATCAATCTCTTCTCCATTTATCGTGATGTTGTTTATTGGTTCAGTTGTAAGGATTTTCATTTTCTGTATGTTGAGGTGCATTCCATAGTGAAGGCTGCAGTCTTTGATCTTCATCAGTAAATGCTTCAAGTTATCTTCACTTTCAGCAAGCAAG
This sequence comes from Orycteropus afer afer, assembly GCF_000298275.1. Classification (NCBI taxonomy): domain Eukaryota; kingdom Metazoa; phylum Chordata; class Mammalia; order Tubulidentata; family Orycteropodidae; genus Orycteropus; species Orycteropus afer. The sequence goes on from NW_006921672.1 coordinate 4,039,285, forward strand.
GTTGTGTCATACATATCACAGATTGTCAGCGAGTCTTCCTCCAATCCTGACGCCACGTTCTTCTTCATATGGTCCAGTTTCTTGGATTATTTGCTCAGCATACAGATTGAATAACTATAGTGAAAGGATGCAACCCTGACACACATCTTTCCTGATTTTAAACCATGCAGTATCCCCTTGTTCTTTTCGAACTATTGCCTCTTTTTCTTTGTGTAGGTTCCTCATGAGAACAATTGATGGAATAGAATTTCCATTCTTTGCAACGTTATCCATAATTTGTTGTGATCCACACAGTCATCTGTTTGTCATATTGTAGTGGCTTATGTGTTGCTGTGATGCTGGAAGCTATGCCACAGTATTTCGAACACCAGCAGGGTCACTCGTGGTGGACAGGTTTCAGCAAAGCTTCCAGACTAAGACAGACTGAGAAGAAGGACAGCGTCACCCACTTCTGCAGAAACTGGGCCACTGAAAACCTTGGAGACTAGGGTCTTGTTATCTTTGTATCCCTGGACCTGGTGCAAGGCCTCGCACATAGTAGGTGTAGGAGGCTAGAAGACAGCTTCTTTAGCAGCTTACAAAGGTACCCATTCATCCAGCCCTAATCCCCAGACCAAGCATCCACAGCGGGTACCCAGGGACAGGACCAGCCAGGTGGAGACAGGTGAATGGAGGAGGTATTCTCTTTGGCTCAGAGACACAGGCAGGAGTGGCTAAGCGCACAGGCTTGGAGGCCGGCAAACCTGGCTGAGTCCCACCTGGACCACTCATAGGCGGTATCATTGGAGCCAGTCGCTCAACCTCTCTCAGCCTTTTTTTCCACAGCTGCAAACGGGTGAGAACAATGCTCCCTTCCCAGAGTCATTGTGAGCAATCAACAAAGCAATGAATTCAGCACATATTTACTGATCACCTACTATGTGCCAGGTGCTGAGAGTACAGCCAGGAGCCAACCCTTGCCCAGGCAGAGCCTGCCTACTGGTGGGAATGACAGCTGGCCCTTGTCGGCTACTGTGCTGAAACTTTAACATACAGTTACATATATTAACTCATTCATCCCCACAGCAGTTCCACGAAGAAAATATTATCATTATTATCATCCCATTTTACAGATGAGAAAACTAAAGCACTGAGGGGTGTATAACTCACCCAAAGTCACACAGCTAATGCATGTAAAGCACTTTTTATGAAAAAGGCTCAAGAGATGACAGGTGTTGATATACTTGCTGACTGGGCACCACTTCCCCTTCCTTCCTGCATCTTGGTCCTGGAGTGAAGAGGGGAGGGCCCTTCTTTCCCAGGACCTCCCACTCAGAGAAGGCAAAGGGATGGAGGCAGGGACTGGCCCATGGATGCCAGGGTCCACACTTCTTGGTGACCGTGTGAGCATCCCTCAAGGGGTGCAAGATGAAGGGTGCTGCCCACCTCAAGCCCGAGCAAACAGCCAGGGTAAGGCTGTCTGGGACCTGATGTAAAAATGATGTGGTCGAGGCATCTGACCTCCTCTAATTTCACAATGGGGAGAGGGATTCAAGATCAGCAGCCCAATATGGCCCCTAGGTACCTTTCAGGTCTGGAATTGAACTCCCATGGCTTCCAGCCAAATAATAGACAGACATATGTTGTTGTTGTTGTTGTTATGTGCCGTGGAGTCAGACCCGACTCATAGTGACCCCTCCTTGGGTTTCTGAGGCGATATCTATGGAAGTAGATTGCCCAACCTTCCTTCCGAGGAGTGCCTGGTGGGTTTGAACCGCCAGCCCTCTGGTTAGCAGTCAAATGCCTTAGGCACTACGCTACCAAAGCTCCTAGACAGACAGACATATAGGGTGAATATTTACATCAGGTAGATACACTCCTTAGAACAATCAATCATGGGAGACCAGAAGGGCAGTATTTCCACAGGGAGATAGCTCAGGGGGCAGGAATGCATAGGAAAGAAGGACATTGGGAAAAAGTAACCATAGGGAGAAAGTAAGAAGAGAGCTGTTACACTGTAGGGAATTGCGGTCAATGTCATGAAACAAAATGTATATGGATTGCAGTGTGGAAAAGGAATTTGCTCTATACAATTTTACCCAAATCACAATAAAAATTTAAAAAATAAAAGATCAACAGCCCAAGGCTGATTCCTATGAGACAGAGATCAGACATATGTCCTCTCTCCAACCTTTTTACCACTTCTGACACCAACTCTCCCTCCCACAGCACTCTCTACCTCTCTGCTGGGTTCAATACTTCAGTGCAATGGCCAGACAGGACTCAGAGACCATACTCACAGTTACGGAGTTTGTTAGGGAAGTAATGGGTTACAATTCAGAATCAGGAACAACTCAAGATAGAGTTCTTTGATCAGGACAGCCTCTTCACAGCTGTGTCTGTAGGCAGGCCTGGGGGGGCGGGGGGCTTGTGCCAGCCTGGCCTCTGCCCTGTTCCAGCAATTGTTACAAAGCTCTTTAGCTCCACCAAGTGCCCAGAGACATCTCACTTCCTCAACAGGAAGCACTTGGCTCTCTCACTCCATGAGCTAGGAAGCCCACCGTATTGTTCAATCTCCTGGTTCAGCTGCCCCTGCTACTACTGTTTCTTATCATCCCTCTCTGTCTCCAGTGTTACAGCTCGCTGTCTCCTGGGTCTAGAAGGTTTCCAGCACAAGGAGCCGAGGTCCAAAAGACATATTCCACTCCTGTCTCTTCTTCTTGGTGGTAGTCAAGCCCCCTTGTTTGCCTCTGGGATGTCTCATTTTAAGCCTAGCAGGATAGCAAAATTGACCAATCCTCTCGTTAGGGTTCCATACACTTAATTTGCATAGTCCCACCCCCACAGAGTGCCATGCACCTTATTTACTTTATTAGTAAGCTATCCAATTCCATTGGTGGGCCATAAGCACCTCATTTGCATAGTCTCACCCACAGCCATTTGGTGGGAGTTATAAATAATATGGCTAGAAGAGCCATACCAAGCAATTCACTGCATTGCACCTGCCCAAGGTCAAGCCTTAGGGGGAGGGTACTTGGCTGTGTATTTGAGTAACTGGTGTAGGTTACCTAGTCCTTGTCCCTCCTCTCTCTCCCCACCTGACTGTCCCACCCATCCCCGGAGAGCCACCAAATTCCAGAGTCAGCGTCCACTTGGCCTTTCAGGTGGTATGGTGTTTGCTTCATAATCACCTTGGCATTCCTCTGCCTTTTTAGAGCTGGAGGACAAGAGGGAAAACATTATGGACCCAGAGGAAGAGTTGGAGGGCTCTGGGCCAGCTGCCCAGGCCTCAGCCCCTCAGCTGCTCCATGTGACTCCCCACCCTCCCCACTACTGCCTCCCCTGCTATTTTTGGAGCCACCCACTCACACCCTCAGCTGTCTTAAGGTGGCAGTGCCTGTACCCAGTGGTGCCAGGCCCGCAGAGACCTTCCTTACTGGGAAAGTTGCAGCCACTTCCCCCTGAGGGAGATCCTCTTGTCCACTTGAGGGGAGCCAGAGACTGTCCCAGAAGCCACCTGGAAGCCCCGGGGAGCCTCTCCAGGTTCCTGGTCCACCAGAACCCTCCAGGTTCCTGTCTGGTTTGCAAACTTGCTACGGTATGTAATACTCAGTACCTCTTGTTCTTCAATGACTGAGGAGAGGGGTGGGGGTCACAATGTGTTTCACCCTAACTTTTCTTTAAACTTTTATTTGGGACATTTTAAAGTATACAGAATAATATAATGAACCCTCATGTATTCATTTCCCAGTTTCACCAATTATCAACTTGTGGCCAAACTGGTTTCAGCTATAACCCTCCCAATGGTTCCCTCCTATTTGATGATACTTTAGTGTCTAAAGATTTTGTTGTTAGATCCCATTGAGTCGATTCCAACTCAAAGCTATGGAGAAGACCTGCCCCTAGGGGTTTCTAGCCTGTAATCTCTATGGAACCAGATCACTGGGTCCTCCTCCCACACAAAGCCACTGAGTGAGTTCTAATCCACCAACCTTTCGCTTCCCAGATGAGCACTTAACTATTGTATCACTAGGGCTCCAAAAGATAATAACTCCCTTTTTATTTTTTAATGTTAAAAAAATAACACAAATAAAAAATAAAAGATCACAATTATTACATTAGTGCATCTAAAAATTGAGTATAATTTTTCTTTTTTTGTTTTTAATTTTGATTTGGGTGCAAGTTCACAGAGCACATTGGTGTTCCATTCAACAAGTCACACATACTTTGTTTTCTGAAACTGATTGCAGTCCTCACAGTTTAACAACACTCTTCCTGCTCCCTCCCTGTGTTCACATTTCCCTTCACCCTCCTTTCCTATCCCTTCTTGCCTTTGAGCTTTAGCCCTGTGCAAATGTTGCCATTTTGGTCTCAGATGGTTGACAGTTCCAGTGAGTGTGTACCTGCCTAGTGTTACTGTTCACCTTATAGGCCAGTCTACCATTTGACTGAGAGTGAATTCAGTTCTAGGCTTGAAAGGTGTCCAAAGGCCATTGTCTAAGAGAGAAGCATAATTTCTTAACACCAACTTTCCAGTGTTCAAATTTCCAATTGTCTCATATATGTCATAATTTGTTTTACAGTTTATCTGTTTGATTGGTGTTGAAATCAGGTGTACACATAGTGACTGACTGATAGTTTTCTTCATTCCCTTTTAATCTGTAGGTCCCACCCCGTGCACTCTCTCTCTCGTTACTCCTTGAAGAAACCAGGTCATTTGTTTCCAACTGTCTGGATCTTGCTGACTGCCTCTCCATGGTGTTTCTTTCTGTGTTCCTCCAATCTTGGAATTTTGTATAAGCGGTATTTCCTGCAAATTGTCATTTCCTGTACTTTGTAGCTGGATCTAGTGGCCTACACAGGTTCAGTGTTCTCTGGCAAGACCACGTCATAGGTGATGGTGCTGCTTCTTCAATCAGGAGGCCCGTGTCTGTCTGTGGTGTCAGCAGCCACTGAAGTTCCAGAGCTCCTCCATCAGTTCTTCGTGGCTTACAAAGTGGTGATATTCAAATTCGGACCTTCTTTCCTCCTTTATTAGCTGGAACAATTCTAGATGTTCCCTTACTATTTGGCTTCCCAGGAGCATAGTTTATATAAGAAAGACAGGATAAATGCTTGATTCTTTTTATTTACCAGTTTTGAACTACTGTGTTGGTTCCTGAACATCCTCCAAACCATGACCATTAGTTTTTTTTAATTAATAGTATCATTATAAGGAGCTCTGGTGGTGTAGTGTCTAAGGCATTGGACTGCTAACCAGAAAGTTAGTGGTTCAAACTCACCAGCCACTCCTCAGAAGGAAGACGGGTCAATCTACTTCTGTAAAGGTTTACAGCCTAAGAAACCCACCCAGTGGGGGTTGCTATGAGTTGGAATGGACTCTATGACAGTGAGTTTGGTTTTGTCTGTTTGTTTAGTATCATTATGACTTTGTGGCTTTAAACCTATTTGCTTGCTTCAATCCCCTGAAGCGAATGACCTTCCTGGTGCTCAGGTTGGCCCCTTGTTGGGAGTTGTTTGGCTCCTGTTTTAGTCTTTACCAGTTAGAGTATCCACGTGGGAACCTGAGGAATCAGGTCTCTGCATCTCGGTCTTGCTCAGCCTTGTTTCTGAAAGCTCGGCCAGAGCTTCCCTTGTCCATGCTATTCTCCTGGTGCCTCAGCCTTGCACTCAGCTCCTAATTGAACTGGTTCTCTGTCTCAGCTTTGTGGCATTAGCATCTGTCTCCCCAGCTTTATGCCTGGTCTCTACTCGTCAGCGCCTCTGTTTAGGCCCTCTGGTTCTTTGTCTTTGTTTTTCCTCAGCTCAGAGAATATTTGCTGAATGAATGAATGATTAAATGAACGAATGAACCCATCTCCCAACTTTGGTTCCACTTTAGTCTCCACGATCCCGTGACACTAAGTTTCTTGATCTTGTGGGGTTCGTATTTTTCTTTATCTGAATCTAAAAGCATGATAAAAGGTTGTTATGAGGGACAAAGGAAAGGAATTCTCGTCATTGTGATCTGATTCTTGCATCTGTCTCTCAGACTCCACCCACATTTTTCTCCCCCACCCCCTTCCCTCCCAAGCACCCACAACAAAGAGTGCGATTCGGACAGTTCGCCACGAGAGAGCGTCTTCGCGTGCTCTAGCCCGGACCTGCGCCTGCGCACTATTGAGGCGGGGGCGGGGAGATGGCGGCAAGAGCCCCGCCCCGGTCTGGGGATGCGCGTCAGAAGTGCGTAGTGCGTGCATAGCGCGGCGGCGGTCAGAGGTGGCGGGGAAGGAGGTTGTCCGAGGCTTCGAGCCCTCCTCGTCCTCCTCGTCCAGATCTAGAGGATGTTCTTCCAATCGACTATAGGAGGCGAACCCACGTAGAAGCAGGGGGCTGAACATAATGACCTTTGCCAACCTTTCATCCACCTCACCCCTCCATATCCACCCTCAGACTTCCAAGGACATTTCCATATTTCCCCAGTTAACCTCTGCCCCCTCCCACGACATTTTGGGGGGTACCATCCTGAGAGCCAAAGTGTACCCAGACAAACACACACCACTTTTTATTTGTGGATTTCAGCCTTCAAAGGGGTTCCTTGAGCCCTGTGACTGAAGCCATCCATCAGAGCATGAGACTGCCAGAACCGTTCTTGGCCAAACGTTTTTAGCTTCCAGAATGAAAAACAAAGGGGAGGGACTGTCCGAGGTCCCACAGCACAGTGTTCTGCAGAGCCCTTTCCAACCCAGACACTCCCTGTCTGGAAAGTGGGGATAACAAGGATCGAATGAGATAATGGAAGGCAAAGTGCTTTGTAAACTTAAAGCTTTGGAGAAGTAAGGGGTCTTTTATTTATTTATAACTCACAGTTCTAGGCAGTAGCAGCCCAGGGCCAGCCCATTGGCACAGCCTGAGAGCAGGGAGAGGTCAGATGTAGAAGCCACAACTCGGTGGTAGAAGGATTAGGAAAATAAGAGACAAAAATCTCTCACATTCTTAGCAGATGATATGATTATTTAGAAAATTCAAGAGTTTCTATAGCTATGTTATTAGTTATTAAGAGAGCTGATCAAAGTCGGGGAACCAAGTTCAACATCCAAATATAAATAAGATACAAACTTCAACAGTGTTTCTATACACTAGCAATAATTTATAAAAAATTGTTAAGCCATTTGTTTATTTGTGTATTTATTTGGAGAGACTTGGAGTCAGGTTGACTATAATCTTTACAGAAGCCATTCACCAGGCCTGGATCTTCCACCGTGGCACTGGATGTATTCAAACAGGCAACCTTTGGGTTACTAGCCCACTACAGACTGACTGTTTGTGCCACCAGAGATCTTAATTTATTAAAAATTGTAATATCCTTTTTAGAAGAAATCATGCACAATAAAATTAAAATTGCACAGAACCTGGAAAATAACTTACAAAAGATGTTTCAAGATATTTACGCAGAAAACATTACTATAGGCTGTAAGGAATAAACAGATGTACTAAGTCTATAGATTAAAAGCTTAAATGTCACAAAGACAATTCTCTCCATATTAATCTATCCTTTTCAATGCAAGTTTAACAAAAATCCCAACAAGACTTTTTCATGGAGTTAGGCAAACAGATTCTAGAATTCATATGGGATAGCAAAGAACCAAGAAGAGGCTAGACAATTCTGAAGAAGAATAAGAAGGGAACCTGCCCTACCTGATACAGCAAGATTTATTTGAAAGCAATAGTAATTAAAACAATGTGGTATTGGTGCTGGGCTAGACAAAGAGATCAATAGAATAGAGTACCCAGCAACAGATCCAAGCGTATGTTGGAATGGAATTAATAATGGTAGTGGCATTGCAATGCAGGATAAAGAAATAAACATTCAATGGAAAGTGTTGCAACAATTGGCTTTTTTTCAATTGTGTTAAAAATATACATAACAAAACATTTGCCATTTCAACATTTTTTCATATATATTTCAGTGACATTAAGCAGGTTCATTGTGTTGGGCACCCATCAGCACTGTTGTTGTTGTGTGCTGTCAAGTCGAACCCAACTCATAGCGACCCCTCCTTGGGTTTCTGAGGCAGTATCACTACGGAAGTAGATTGCCCCATCTTCCTTTCGAAGAGTGGCTGGTGGGTTTGAACCGCCAGCCTTCTGGTTAGCAGTCAAGTCCCTTCGGCACTGCACTACCAGAGCTCCCACCAGCACCACTATCTGTTTCCAAATGACAATTGGCTTTTCATATGAAAAATCTTCACACCATCCACAAATATTAATTCCAGATGAATTAAAAACCTAAAAGTGAAATATGAAACTTTAAAAGAATTAGACAGAAATGTAGGGGAATCTCAGGGTGGTAAAGCATTTCTTAGACAACTCAAAAGATCAATCAATTTCACTACATTAAAAAAGAAAAAAGCCTTCTGCTATGCAAATGACAGTATAAACAAAATTAAAAGACAAATGACAGAATAGGAGATGATGTTGGCAGTATATTAAACAAATAAAGAGTTAATAACCAGAATATGGTCCTGGGTTGTACGAACAGTTAACATATTCAGCTGACAACTGAGGAAAGAAAGGCGTGGCTTCCTACTTCCAAAAAATCAACCCGGGAAGACCCAGTGGAGCACAGTTCTGCTCTGAGACACACGGGGTTCCCAGGAGCCAGAGTTGACTAGATGGGAACCGGAGAGATGAGCATATGCAAAGCCCTCTAACAGATCCATAAGAAAAGACAGATCTTTTGAGTGCCAACTCAAATGGTATTCTGTCTTGTCTTTTTCCCTAATAGAGCCCCAATTTTACTCAGGAATCAAAGGTCTGGGCCCCATCAGGTGAACTGTGATTGATCTATATAGAGCATGGTAATTTGGTTCCTCTGGTCAGCTATCAGGAAGCTCTGGGGACATAGTGGTTAAGGCACTTGGCTGCTACCCAGAAGGTCAGCGGTTCACCAACTGCTTCATGGAAGGACGATGGGACGATACTTCTGTAAAGATTTACAGTCTCTGAAACCCAGCAGGGGTTGTTGCTATGAGTCAGTATTGACTCAATGACAGTGAGTTTGGTTTTGGTTTTGGTTTTGGTCAGTCAACTATTGGTTTAGGCATGGGCATGTATGCATTTCTGGTCAATAAGACCTGAAGGGAGGTGTACTGGGGGGTCAACAGGAAAGAAAAAGTAAGAAGAAAACATCCATTGCTTCTGCCTCTGGTCATTGTCTGCATGAGACACTCGGGACTGAGGGAGCCATCTTGGACCATGAGGAGGCCAGTCTAAGAGGCCAGTCAGCATGATGGGGAGGGTTCCTGATGTCACAGTGGACTCTCTGAATTCACCCTGGAACTTCTTGAAAGGAGTTCTGGTGGCACAGTGGTTAAGTGTTTGGCTGCTGACCAAAAGGTCAGTGTTTCAAGCCCACCAGCCACTCTGCAGGAAAAAGATGTGACAGTCTGCTTGTGTAAAGATTATTTGAAAAAAAAAAAAAGAAGAAAGAAAACCAAACTCACTGCCATCGAGTCACTTCTGACTCATAGCGACCCTTGGAAACATTTTGGGGACGTTCTACTCTGTCCTATAGGTCACTAGGACTAGAAATTGACTCAATAATTTTGGGACTTCTTGTTAGTGAGATAATAACATTTCTTTTCTGCTTAACCCACTTCAAGTTGGACTTTAACTTACAGCAAAGCTATAATAAGACTACAAAGGGTATGGACAAAAGCAATTTGCAGAGGAAACCCAGACGGCCAGTGAGCATGGTAAGATGCTCCACTGCCTAGGCAGGAAAAGAAGATTCAAATAAGACAGCAGTTCATACCCATCGATTGGCAAAAACAAAAAACATGACAAGAGCCAGTGTTGGCAAGGATGTGGTCAAACAGGACTGACACATAGGCTGGCGGAGAAAGCATTCATCAGTTCAGCTGCTAGAGCAGTTAAGCAGTACTTGTCAGGGTGAAAATGTGCCTGCCCTACAACCCTGGCTTCCTGCTTCTAGAAATATACTCTAAAGATGGATTTGCATCCATGCACCAGGAGATAAGCATGAGGGCATGAGGGTGTTTATTCAGCCTTGCTTCTAATAGCCAAAAAAAAAAAAAAAAAGAACTTAAATGTCCATCAGTAGAGAAACTGACAAACTGTGGCATAGACACATGATAAAATACTAAGCAGAAGTTAAACTGAATGGACCAAAGCCATATGCATCAACGTGACTCCATTGTGAAAAACGTGGAGTGAGAAAAAGACACAAAATGACACGCACAGTGTGATGATGATGAAATGAATCTTGAAAACACAGAAATCACTACTATATGCTGTTTTATGAATACCTACATGTGTAGAAAATATAAAACTAGAAAGGATGCACTCCAAATTGGTGAGAGTGGGGAATGAGGGCAACAGGACTGGGGAGAAAGATAAAGATAAAAGGGACTACAGTTCAAACTCCAGTTTTATTTCTTTTACATGAAAATTCCTGAAGCAAAAATGACAAAACATTGTTATTGTCATCAAGTCAGACCCGACTCATAGTGACCCCTCCTTGGGTTTCCAAGGCAGTATCACTACGGAAATAGTTTGCCCCATCTTCCTTCCGAGGAGTGGCTGTTGGGTTTGAACCTCCAGCCTTCTGGTTAGCAGTCAAGTGCACTACACTACCAGAGCCCCTGACAAAATACTAGCATTTGTAAAGTCTGTTTGTTATGTGATTCTCTGAGTTAAAAAAAAAAAAAAAATCAACTCTTCAAGGTAAAAATAAAAAAATAAGTATACAAAAACATTTTCTTATGAAAGAAGTTTTTTTTTTCAATTTTGTATTGCGATTTGGGTCAAAGTTTACAGAGCAAATTCATTTTCCATTTGGCAGTTCATACATATTTTTTTCATGACATTGACTGCAATTCCCCACAATGTATCAGCTCCCTTTCCACTTCCTCCCTGTAGTTACCTCTTACCTGTGTCCTTCTCTCTCATGCACTCCTGCCCCACCACACCCCTCCCCCTCTCCCCAGCTATCTCCCTGTGCAAACACTGCCCTTCTGTTCTCCCATGAGTGGTCGCTCCAAAGAGTCTATTTCCTGATGTAAATGTTCACCCCATAACCTTGTCTGTTGTTTGGCTGGAAGCCACAGGAGGGAGTTCAGTTCCAGACCTGAAGGGTAACTAGCTAGGGACCATAGTCTCGGGGGTCTCACTAGGTGCAATCAGACCAGAAAATCTGGTCTTTTTTCACGATTTTGAGTATTGTTCCACGTTGTTCTCCCACTCTACCCAGGATCTCCTGCACCGATCCCCCCTCTGAGTGGTTGACAGTGGTAGCCAGGCACCATCTAGTTCTTCTGGTCTCGCAGTCGCATAGGCTGAGGATCGCATGGTGTACCAGTCACGAGGACTAACTGTTTCCACGAATCTTTGGTTTTCTACATTCTTGAAAGAAGAGTTCTTTGAAGTAAAACTGACCTGAAGTGCAGGATTTGTCATGCCACACCCCATCTTCAAGGCCACCTGAAGTTCAAGGGTTAGCGTGGGAGATCTGAGAGCTGCCATTACTAGGGTGTTCCTGTGCCAGGTGCCAAGCCAGCCTGGCATCCTGGTGGAGCTAGCCGGGATGGGAGTGGGCAGGGGCTGGACACCAGGGCAGGTGCGGTGGAAGCTGGCAGAAGGTGACTCTGAGTGCCCGTCCCCACCTCAGGCACCCACTGCACGAAACCCAGAGGGCAAATGAAAAATGGAAACCATCAAGCATAGGAATGTATCCATAGTTGGAGCTGGCAGTAGAATCTGCTGATGACAAAATATATTGCCCAATCTTTCCAGTTAGTTTTTTAATTTGACCTCCCTGCATATCTCAGGAGCTCCCACGGCTGTGTGCATTGCAAAGTACATACTTAGAGGCCCTCTAAGCCCAGCTAAATATAGGCTTTCTTTTAAAGCAACTGATGATTTAGAGAAATCTTTTCTATGTCCCACCCCTTCCCCCTACCACACACACACACACACACACACACACCCTGACTCCTCCTCCACTCCTTTTCTTTCCTGAGGCCCTAAGATGTATCCAAACTTTCCAAGTGGCGCTAGAGTGACTGTGGAGGACAGAGCAGAGGGACAAAGGTAGCAAGACAATCTCCCAGTCTACCTAAGGGACCTATTTTCTTGCAGGAGAGAAAGGGAACTTGAGGCCACAAGAGGCAAGAGTGGAAAAAAGCCTTGGGGGGTGAGAAGGGAAATCACCTTCACTCCAGGGATGACCCCAAAAGATTTGGGGGAGCTGCGGGCAGGAGGTTCTTGTATTTCAAAATGTCTTATAATGGGCCTTGGAAAGACTTGAGAGGGTCAAATCCCCGTGATGCAAACATACATGTTTATTCTCAGCCACATCTGCCTACACACCCATGCTCAGATACACGTGCAATAACAGACAACATTCTAAACTCCTGGTTTGTGCCAGGAGCTGTTCTAAGTGCTTTATGCCCTGAGAACTCATTTAATCCTTGAACCTCTCCATTGTACAGAGGAAGGGATTTGTCCAAGTCCACAGGAGCTGGGAAGTGGCAGCTCAGGGATTCTAACAAAGGTGGTCTGGCCTCCAAGCCCATGATCTGTTCTGCTCCACACCCAGGGTCACCCTGCCCCCCTTCAGAGACTCACTCAGACACTCACATTGAGCTTTTTGCAGAAACTGAGGCTTACAGGGGGGAAATGACTTGCCCCCAAGGTCACCCAGCAAATGGGTGGAGCTAGGACTCAAAGCAGAACTCTGGTAGCATAGTGGCTAAGGCACTTGACTGCTAACCAGAAGGCTGGCGGTTCAAACCCACCAACCACTCCTTGGAAGGAAGATGAGGCAATCTACTTGCATAGTGATACTGCCTCAGAAACCCAAGGAGGGGTCGCTACGAGTCGGATCCGACTCGATGGCACATAACAACAGAACTCAAAGCATGCCTTGCCAATCCTACAACTTTCCTCTTTTCTCTACAGGCTAAGTCACTTCCTTCTCCAGGTCTCAGTCTTCCTCATTCCCCTATGACGTGGTCAGTCACGGCAACCAAAGGCACCCTGGGTTGAGTTCTGCCAAATGTGAGCGTGTACACTCAGGAACACCTTTCTGGCATCTGAGCTGATGCCCAGACCCTGGCAGAGGAGCATGGATGGAGGAGAGTGGTTAGGGCAGGGACCATTGGTCACCACAGCACGGCCAAAGTGCAGGATCTGGGCAGCTTCCGCAGATGATCACAGTCCCTGACTCTGCCTCTAACAGAGGCTGAGTCTCAAGGCCCCAGGGCTGGGAAGAGAAGGGAACCTTGGCAACAGGCCTGGGCCTGAGCCTAGGGTGCTGAAGGCTTGGGGCTTATCGCAAATCAGTTCCCACCCTGCCTTTACCACCCAACTCTGCGGTCTCACCTGGTGTTTGACACTTAACAAATCTGCTGCAAAAACACTAAAAAGATTCTTCCCAGAGGACCTCCAGCAGGCCCGGGGATGTGTGGGAAAACAGGAAGGGGCTTTACTGGGAGGAAGGAGCTCTGGTGGTGTAGTGGGTGAGGTATTTGGTTGCTAACCAGAAGGCTGGCAGTTCAAACCCAGATACAGCCTTGGAAACCCAGTGGGGGTGGCTGTGAGTCAGAATGGACTCAGTGATAGTGGGTTTTGTTTTGTTTGTTTGTTGACTGGGAGGAGGGCTGGGGACAGTTCTCTGCCTAGAGAAGAGTCAGGCTTTTTTGGCAAGGGCTGGTGGCACAGGTGGACAGCTCTGCTGGCACAAGCACTTTGAGCTCAACTACTAAAGGTTGGTGGTTGGAACCCACCTAGAGACTCTGCAAAAAAAAAAAAAAAAAAGGCCTGGAAATCTTAACTTCTGTCAGATTACAATGGAGAAAACTCTATGTAGCGGTTCTATTCTGTAACACATGGGGTCACCATGAGTGGGAACTGACTCCACAGCAACTGGTTTGGTGGCGCAGGCACCTTCTTCCCCACCCACCACACCTCTCTGGACTTCAGTTCATCCTCTCTGAGCACAGAGAGTGTAAATGACTTGTCCACTGGACATCACATAGCCAGCTAAGTGGTAGAGCCAGGATCTCAACCCTGGCTGTCTAGCTCCTGGGCCACCATCTGTAGGAAGGAAAAGGTAAGGAAGGAAGAACTTCCACCCCAACAAAGATCACCAGGCAACCCGGTCATCAAAGCCACCTCCATAAGGAACAATGGAAAAAGAAAGGGTGGTTAAAATTATGCTGGGGCGCTAAACTGTAGGAAATAGGTGAGGATTACAGCAGGAGAAATGAAAAATTAGGTTTAAACCCTTCAGTTTGGATGGTTGCCCTCCCTGTAGGTAAGATTACTGCCCCAGGCAGGCAGGGCAGGGTGGGGGGACTCCAGGTCTCCACCTTTCTCACAAGCCCACCAGTGTGGAGAAGTACTGATCATCGCTCCTAAGAACTTCCTGGGGAATTCTGACTGGGGGCGTTGCTAAACTAACCAAAAAAACCAAACCCAATCCACCGCCTTCAATTATATTCCGACTCATAGCGACCCCCATTGGGTTTCTGAAGAAGTAGATTGCCCAGTCTTCCTTCCCCGGAGTGGCTAGTGGGTTTGAACCGCCAGCCTTCTGGTTAGCAGTCAAATGCCTCAGGCACTGTGCCACCAGAGCTCGGAGCCCGGTGAAATAATAATACTGCTCATTAGCTCCACCCTCCTGCATCCCAAAGCACTTAAAGACATTTCATCCTTAGCCAACTCAGGCTTCCCAATACTTCCAATTTATTCCAAGCTTTTGCTGGAGATGTTTTGGGGTCCCAGGGTCTCTAGGCTTGCCATCTGGTTCCTATCAATTCCTTCTTCCCTGGAAGCCGGGGGCTTCCCCACCTGGCAGAAGGCGTGGGCACAGACCCCTTGGGCTGGGACCAGTTATGACTCACCACAAAAGATGTGGGAGATTCTGGGCAGAACACCCAAGGGCCTGTGCCCTCCTCCAACACACACTGAGAGCTTCTGAGGACATTCTGCCCAACTCCGTTAGCCCCAACTGGTTGAGATTTCTCTCCTCATCCAACTTCCATAGTGGGGTTGAGGGACCATGGGAAGGGGTTTCCAGCCTGGACCCTGAGCTTGGAAACCCAAAGCTTGTTCCTATAAGAGGGCTTGCTGGCACAGTGGGTAAGGCATTTGGATGCTAAGCAGAAGGTCAGCAGTTCAAACCCACCAGCTGCTCCGCAGGAGGAAGATGGAGCTCTCTACATCCATAAAGATTTACAGCGTTGGAAACCTACGGGGGTCGCTATAGCCAGAACTGACTCGAGAGCAATGGTTAAGGAGGGGAGCCTGAATAATTCTTTACCCTGCCTATCCCAAAGTGCAAAGATGGGGAGGGGGCAGTTTCCGGGGCAGCTGAGCAAAGACGAGGCAGATGACAGTGGTAAGCCTGGGTTCATTTCCGGCTCTCAGGCTCAAAACCCAAAACGTCCCTCCCCCGTTAGCACCAGCCACTGGATCCAGTCCTGCGGTTCCTGGCCCCTCCCCATCCCAATAGCCAGAGTTCCCAGGCGGCTTCCCCTCACCCCACCCTCAATCCGGTACCGAGTTTCTTTGCACGTGCTAACGGATCAAATCCCACAAAACCCACACAGAGCCCTACAGTGGTGGGGTGCTAAGACTCCCCTTGCTAGCCCTTCCCAGGCCATGGAGGAGAGGGTGGAAGATCGAGGAGAGGAGGAAGAGGATGGAGAGGAAGAGGGCGGGGGAGG
>NW_006921672.1:4055097-4078970 GCF_000298275.1 Orycteropus afer afer
GGGTCCTAGAGTCCACTCTGCTCATCAATTTCTGGGATCTGGAGTAAAAGCAAAGGGGCTGGGGTCGTGGATTGGGGTGTAGGTCTCCACACACCCTTACCCCCACACTCAGGGCAGATGGGGACCGGTGGAGGGCAGCCCTGGCCCCCTGTTGTGTGGGTGTAGGGGTGGGTTTTGAGGGGGCATGCTGGGTTTCCAGGACAGGGGATGTGTAAGTCACAGTCACTTCCCTGCCCTTCCCCCCTTCTGTGCACGTCGCGGCCAGGACCCTCTAGATTAGAGACCCAAGTTAGAGTTCTCACTAGGGAAACCTAGACCCCAGGCCTCTAACATTCCTCCACCGATCTCCTCTTCCGGCTTGAGAAGCAAGAGAGGTCCGGTAGGGGCAGGGAAATGAGGATACTGCCCGCTCTGTTCCAGCCTGGGGTATACAGACAGGTGACCGAGATACCCTCTTCAGGCTTTCAAAGGGCAAAAGGTACTTTTTAGGGATCCCGTGCCCTTCGGGTGATAGGGCCACCCTCTTACTCTATTCCCCCTCCTCCTGCACCCTAAGGCCATTAATATTTGTGCCAAAGTTTCACATACTACAGAGCATAAGATTCCCTTGGAGGAAAGTGTTAAAAATACAGATTTCCGGGCGGCCCTTTGAGCTTCCGATTCACAAAGTTGGAGAGAAGGCCTAGAAATTTGTGTTTTTACCAAGCCCCCAGGGATTTTGACAATGATGGCCTTAAGTCACACTAGGGAACCCTAAGGATCTGGAGGGAAGTGACCTTTCTCCACCGATCTCTCTTCACGTTTGGGTGGAGAGGGGTCACACTACCACTGTGGCTTGACTGCCTTACCCCCAATATTTAATGGGGGGGCGGTTATGTGAGTTGTGACAAACCGCAGGCAGAGGTGGGACGGAAGGGTGGAAGAGGATTGGCTAGGGTCTGGGGGCACTGGAGGGCTCTCGTAGAGGGACGGGCAGGGGAGGGGATTCCTTCTGGTGGAAGGGAAGGGGTGGGCTCACAGACTCT
The DNA here is from genome assembly GCF_000298275.1 of Orycteropus afer afer. Lineage (NCBI taxonomy): Eukaryota > Metazoa > Chordata > Mammalia > Tubulidentata > Orycteropodidae > Orycteropus > Orycteropus afer. The sequence continues at coordinate 4,056,123 of NW_006921672.1, forward strand.
GGCCCCGGAAATACGATCCCTTTAGGACCCAGAGATGCCAGTCCCCCAGCGGCGGCGGCGAGAAGGGCAGCCGCTTGGTCTCCGGCAGCAGCGGCTCAGGCAGACGGAGAGAAAGACCCGAGCTCGGGGCGCGGGGGGGAGGGAGGGAGGGAGGGAGGCGCGGCGGCGGAGCGGCCCGGGCCGACGGAGCAGCCATGGGCGTCGGGGTGCCCGGCTCCCCGAGAGCCGAGGCCTCCGGCAGGGGTGGGGGACGCTCGGGCTGCCAGCCCTGCTGACACCGCCTCGGACGATGTGAGCCAGCGCTGCTGCTGGTGCTTCGCGGGCTGGGCGCGCGGTCCCACCGGCCCCGCCGCCGCTTTTCTATTTTGGGTGGGGGCCGCCACACCAGGCAGCTCCGGCTTTTTAAGAGGGTCTTTAGCAGCTTGATTTGGGGAGGCGACCCACACAGGACGCTCAGAGATTTTCTCTCTTTTTTTCTTTTTTTTTTTAAAGCAGGGTAACTGCTTTGGGCAGCTTGATTTTTGGGGGGAGCCTAAAAAAGCCTCTCAGGTTATTTTTTTTCCCGGGGGGAGGGGGACAGTGGTCCTGACTTGGCCAGCCGCCTGTTGGCGGGGGAGAACGGGGAGCAGGGGGATGTGAACCCAGCTCCCCCCACCATGATGAAGACGGAGTCGCGGGGGCCCGGGGGTCCCCTCCGGAGCGCCTCTCCGCACCGCAGCGCCTACGAGGCGGGCATCCAGGCGCTGAAGCCGCCCGACGCGCCCGGGCCCGAGGAGGCACCTAAGACGGCCCACCACAAGAAATATGGCTCCAACGTCCACCGCATCAAAAGTATGTTCCTGCAGATGGGCACGACGACCGGGCCGCCGGGCGAGGCGGGCGGCAGCGCGGGCCCGGCAGAGGCCCCACGGGCGCCCGAGCGCGGCGTGCGCCTGTCGCTGCCGCGGGCCAGCAGCCTGAACGAGAACGTGGACCACAGCGCCTTGCTTAAGCTGGGCACCAGCGTGTCGGAGCGCGTAAGCCGCTTCGATTCCAAGCCCGCGCCCTCCGCGCAGCCGGCGCCGCCGCCGCACCCGCCGTCCCGGCTGCAGGAGACGCGGAAGCTGTTCGAACGCAGCGTCCCCGCGGCCGCGGGCGGCGACAAGGAAGCCGCGGCGCGGCGGCTGCTTAGGCAGGAGCGCGCCGGCCTGCAGGACCGGAAGCTGGACGTCGTGGTGCGCTTCAACGGCAGCACCGAGGCGCTGGACAAGCTGGACGCCGACGCTGTGTCGCCGACGGTCAGCCAGCTGAGCGCAGTCTTCGAAAAGGCCGACTTGAGGACCGGCCTCCACCGTGGGCCCGTGCCCCCTAGGGCCGCGGCTGCCGGGGCTCCGCAAGTCAACTCGAAGCTGGTCAGTAAGCGGTCCCGGGTGTTCCAGCCACCGCCGCCACCGCCCGCCCCGTCGGGGGATGCCCCCACCGAGAAGGAGCGCGGCTCCGGAGGGCAGCAGCCCCCGCAACATCGAGTGGCCCCCGCCCGGCCGCCCCCCAAGCCCCGGGAGGTGCGCAAGATTAAACCCGTGGAGGTGGAGGAGAGCGGGGAGTCGGAGGCCGAGGCGGTGCTTGGGGAGGTGATCCAGGCCGAGGTGACGGTCCACGCGGCCCTGGAGAATGGGAGCACCGTGGCCACCACAGCCAGCCCTGCGCTAGAGGAGCAGAAGGCCCAAGCGGCCCCCGAGGAGGTGGCGGCGACAGAGAAGGGGGTGGGCAATGGTCGGGCCCCGGACTTGGTCCCTGAGGAGGCGGACGAGTCCAAAAAGGAGGACTTCTCCGAAGCGGACTTGGTGGACGTGAGCGCGTACAGCGGGCTTGGGGAGGACTCTGGGGGCAGTGCCCTGGAAGAAGAGGACGAAGAGGACGAGGAGGATGGGGAGCCCCCCTATGAGCCCGAGTCGGGGTGTGTGGAGATCCCGGGGCTCTCGGAGGAAGAGGACCCGGCCCCGAGCCGGAAGATCCATTTCAGCACGGCGCCTATCCAAGTGAGTGAGCCGCCCCCGCGCCGCCCCTGCCACGTGCGCGCCGCCGCCCCCGCCCCGCCAGCCGAGTTTGGCAGGCTGAGTCAGTCCCTGCCACCCAGCCCCCTTCCCAGAAGTTACCACCCTGAGAGGGGCGTGGGGGAGTTCCAGCTGTTTGTCAGAGGGGAATGATTTCCGGGCCTGGGATGAGGGTGGTCTGCCATGCCCTGCCCTCAGGTCCCTCTGCTTGCTACCTGCGCAGTGCTCCCGCAGCACCCGTCCTGCCCGATGGGGGTCCTGGGACACCTGTTTTCCCTTCTGGCCCAGACTTTCCTACCTCCAGAGGCTGGGGCTGCCGGGGCAGAGGCTAAGATGGTGGAACAGTGTGTGTGTGTGTGTGTGTGTGTGTGTGTCTGTCTGTCTGTCTCCCCTCAGGAGATCCCTCTCCCCTATTTGTCCTATTGTACTCTGGGTGCCTAGGAGGCACGGGAACTTAGAAATACTCCTTGCTTCCTCCACCCCCATACAGGAGCTGAGAGGGTGAGGGGCATTGAACAGACGCAGGAGACAGAGGGTGGGTGGAACCGGTAACTTCCCAAAATGAACATGCAGGGCACTAGCCCTTCCTCCATTCTGCCTATAGCCCCCACCCCAACTTTGCAGAAGTGAAAGAAGGAAGCATGTCTGTGAGGGTGCACTGAGATGGGACCTTGTGACAGGGTGAGGGGAAGGCTTAGGCTGGGACTCAGTCCCCTGGATGTCTGGGCTAGCTACCAAGGTCCCCAGTTCCACAGGGAGAGGCACTTAATGTGGGCCTTGAGGGGCTAGGCCTTCTTTCTCTAGGGCATGGAAGAGAAGGGGTTGGGGAGCGCTCCCCCTCCCCCATGAGGCACCTGGCAGTGGCTGCTATACCACTGGTTACAGCTTCTCAACAGGACACACTCCCATGGCCTTGGCCAGGCAGGCCCTTTGAGTCCTTGCCACATTCCCTGAATGCCCTAAAAGAGGGGTTAAGCTGCCCCATTTGAGCTCCTGTTTGCCCCCTCCTCCAGCTCCCCCCCCCCACTATTGGTGATTCGTTAGTGGGCTGTATCAGTGCTTGGAGATCCTCAGAACAGCACTGAGGGGGAGGGGTGTGTGCCATGTTCCCAGGGGAGAACTGAGGACCCAGCCCCCCCACCTGCCCTCTCCACCCTTGGCTGGCAAACCTAGAGGGCTCTTTCTCACCACCCAGCCTCAGCTTCGCCTGCCAATGGGGGTGTCCAAGACTCTGGACATTCCTTGGGCCCCCTGCCCAGCCTTTATCCTCTCTCCAACACCTTCCACCCTCCACATCTGTTTTCTTGTTTCCATAACTACTCAGGGACACAGAAGCTGCCCAGGTTGCCCCTCACCCACCAGAGAATCTCAACCTCAGTCCCTTGTCCCTTCCCCACCCTATCACCCCAGCAAGAGGCCTGGAAAGTTAGAAGTAGATGAACAGAGTCGACCACTCTCTTCAGTGACCAGCCCCCTCCCAGGACTGGGACCTGAACATCACTTCCTCTCTCTGTCCCCTTCCTCCTCCAATCTGGGATCCTGGAGTGGTTGGGACTTCCAGTGTTTCTTGGAACTGTGGGGAGGGGGTGAGGACCACTGAGGGAGTTGGGAAATCCTTTCCCTAGCTGCTGCCCACAGATGTTTCTTGAGCAGCCCAGTCCCCTCCGAGGTGGAATTTGGTCTTTCGGCCCTGGAGCTCTGTCTATATTTGACATGTTATCCTGATTTTTTGGTAAAAAATAGAACATGATTTGGAGCAGTGCTTCCCGACTCCCAGGTGACACTGATGCTCACCCAAGCGTGAGAGCCTTGGTGTGTGCCCTGGGCCTGGTGTGCCTGACTTTGGGCTTGTTGGGGGTTTCCTACTCTCCACCCTGGGGCAGTGGGTGCTCGTTTTCCCTTCCTTCCCCACCCCCCACATTGATACTAAGCCCCCAGGGTCTGTGCCCCACAGGTGACCCAGTTGTTGCCTTTATGGAGGCTGGGGACTGAGAGCCCAATTCTAGATTATCACCTGGAGACTAGGCTCGGAGCACCCTGATAGGCTGGGCACATCATGGTGGGCACCCTTAGGAGGGGTGAAGGGTGGTCTGCGGCCCCTGAGCCTAAGGCCCGCACTTCCTGCAGGGAGTGGGATTGGAAAGATGAGTGGGATTTGAGAGGCAGAGCCCAGGGCAGCCTGGTTGAATATGATTTGGAGGTCATGGGTTGTGTGTCTGTTTGGTAGTGTCTGTGTGTAATGGGGGGAATTTGGTTAACCCAGGACACTACAAAGAGATGAAGGGACCTGTTCAGCTGGAACAGAGGGTGAGGGTCAGAAAACTCAGGTGTAAAAGTGGGCCAGAGCAAGTTCAGGGAGGTCAGGCTCACAGGGGCCTGTCCCAGGGCCTGGGGCACGTGTGGTAGGGACAGAGTTACCAGTAACCCACCCACCAGGACCCAACTGGGGGCACTCTCCTCCTGTCTTACCATTGGCCAGCTTGTGTGACCTTGGGCAATAGACCTGGCCCCTCTGAACTAGGTGCAAATGGGTAGTCCCTTTCTTGGGGTGGGAGCCCTTTGGGAGCAGGCAGGCCAGAGGGCCACTGGCCACATGGAGGGAGAGTCATGAATTGACCATGAACTTTAAGTGTCTCAGCCAGAGTTTTTGAAACCGAGGGCATTGAGCTAAGTGACTGCATAGTCCCCTCCCATCCAGGCTTCTAATCTCCAGAGCCCCTGCTGATGGGAGTGGGCCTGGTGTGTGTGTGTGTGTGTGTGTGTGTGTGTGTACAGTGTGCTGACAAGAGTAGGCCCAAACAAAGGCTGGGACACTGAGTGCTCCTGCTGACAGGGTGACAGTACCCCATTAAGGAGCCTGGTGTCTCCTTAGATCTCAGGCCCTGCACATCTGACGGAACTGCTCCCACCCCTCCTCGCCCCCACTTGGCTCCAAGTGGTGCCAGTCTGTCGTTGCAGGCAGTGAAGTGCGAACACATCACGGTGCCCTAGATGGTGCTCATTAACCTCCCACTGGGGCACCCTTGCCTGGGCCCAGAATTAGGCACTCCCAGAGTGTCCCTGCCCTACCTTCTGCAGTTCAGAGGAGGAAGGGACTGGGGTATTCCCCTTTCTGCTGAGAGATGCAGGAACTGGGACACAGCAGAGGGGTGGGGCACAGGGTATATCCAGGCAGGGCTGGCTTGGGCCCCCACAGGGCCTGGGTCCACTGTGGACAATGTCAGGGAGCCTGCCATCTCCCTGACCTTGCTCTCCCCAGGAATCAGATTCTATGGCCTCTGTCTGGCCTCCTGGTACGTGGGGATGGAGGGCATAACTGGAGGAGACTGAGGCCTGGATCTACAGGGAAGGCCACGGGCACCTGGCATTCTCCCTTGATGCTGCTGCCTAAAAGGCATGGGGTAGTGGTGTTTGTGGGGGGTGGAGGGCCTGCCCTTCTCCATGGTAGTAGAGTTGGTCCTTCAGCCTCCTACCCTACCCCCACCATCTGACTTCAAGTTTAGGGCTGGGCCCCCAGGTGCCTCTCTGCCTCTCCATCCCTGTACCCTGGCCCTCCTCCCCCTGTCTCCACTGGCTCCCCCACCCTCTCCATCTGGCTTCCTCCAGCATCTTCTCTGTCCTTTCTCCCCTCCTCCCCTTCCCCTCTTCTCCTGCTCAGTCTTTTCCTTTCTCTCTCCTGCTATTGGCTGCTGCCGCCTGTGTCTGTATGTTCACCCCACTTCCATCAGGCCCTCCAGGCCCTCGGCTCACATTATCTCTGCCCTTCTCTGCCCATCTCTCTCTGCCTGGGTGTCTGGGTTCCTGAGTCTGATCGTTTCTGTAGGATCTCTCCTCCTTTCCCTTTACCCAGACCCTACTCTTGCTGGTCAGGGAAGACAGTGATAATGTAGACCAGGCAAAGCTGGCTCCCTTTCTCTTGCTCCCTGTCTCTAGAGTTAGACGGTCCTTCATTGAGTCCCAGAGGCAGCAGCGATTGGCCAGGATCACAGAGCTGGGGTCATCATGGGGCTGGGTGAGGCCTCATCTCCAGCCTGTCTGGGGTGTGCAGGGGAGCCATATGGCAAGAGGGGAGCAAGGCATGGGGTGGGTGTCTGGCCTGCACCCCCAGGCCTCTCTGAGAAGTCCTGTCACACACACACAGGTGTTCAGCACCTACTCCAATGAGGACTATGATCGTCGCAATGAGGATGTGGATCCCATGGCAGCCTCTGCTGAGTATGAGCTGGAGAAGCGGGTGGAGAGGTTGGAGCTGTTCCCTGTGGAGCTGGAGAAAGGTGAGAGGGCAGGGGCCAGGCCATTGGGCACAGATGGGGTTAACCTGGGCCTCCTCTCTGGTGCCAGCTTCACTCTGTGCCCTTGGGGACTTCCACAGAGCTCTGTGGCTTCTATCTGTACCATGGTCCCTTGGCAGCCTTCCCCCATTCCTCCTCTATCTATGCCCCACAGCACACGTGGTCTCCAGTCCAGCACAAGCTCACACCTGCCACCAGCCCTATCATGAAACATGCTTTGCTCAGTTAACAAATATCTTCAGAGTGTTTATGCACCATGTCCTGGGCTATGTTGGGTAAAAGCAGGCATGGCTTCTGCCCTCAGGGAGACTGGTGGAGGAAGCAGACACTGATGGAACAGTCCCACGCCGCTGCATCCTTAGCCACTCTGACAGCGGCTGCTATAGAGGCATTTGAACAAGAGACCTGGGTGACCAACCTGACCAACCTGGGTGTGGGGATGCCCCAGAATGTGATTTTTGAGTTGAGATTTGAAGAGGAGGAATTAGGGAGATATGGGGGATAGAGGAGAGGAGAGGCCTGCATGGAGGAAGCTGCATTTAGCGAGACCCCAGAGGAGAAGTCGTGGGATTGCCTGGGTCCTGACAGTGAGGGGAAGAAGGGTGTGCACATGAGGCCTCATAGGCCATGTGAAGGACACCGCATTTTTTCTAAGATGGCCCAGAAGCTTTAGGAGGTATGGCCACCACCCCATCCCCATCATGGCCACATAGCTCACTAACTCCACCCGAGTCCCACAACCTTGTCTGTATACAATAGCCTATGGCCCTTGCCACCCTCAGCAGAAGGGTGTTCTAGGAAGATCACTCAGGCTCTGTGTGGGGCCTGAGTAGAGGGTACAAGTGGATGGAGAGAGATCACTGGCATGGATGATGGCGTTGTGGGAGGTGGGGGCACTTGAGAGAGACTCTGAGGTAGAATCCACAGGCTCAGGGGCAAGGCTATGAGGGACAGAGAGGAATCCACATGATGCCCAGGCTTAGCAGCCAGGGGGTAGTGGTACCGTCCCTGGTGAGGGAGTGATGGATGAGCCTATTTGTTGGGGGAGATCATGACTTTGAATGTCAGAAGCCCATGAAACAGCCAGGCAGGGGTAGGTGGGTATAGGGAGTGGGCTTTGGGGCAGAAATCTGGGAGGTCTTGGGTCCTTGAAGCTGTGAATATGGATGAGACTGCTTAGGGTGGGAAAAGACAAAAAAAAGGCTTAGGACCAAGGCCCATCCCCACTCTGTCACAGCTACTCAGCCCACGACTGCCATCATGGCCACCACCACCCCATTCCCATCACAGCCACACAGCCCACCACCCCCAAAACGGCTACTACAACTCCATCTCATCATGACCCCATAGCCCCCCAACTTGATCCCAACCTCACACCCTGACCCGTATGCACCACAGCCTCAGGCCCCTGCCACCTTGGCAGACCTTGCCCCTCTCAGTTATTTGGGTGGGGACAGAGGGGAGAGAGTGACTTAAGAGCCATCCTAGTTGATTTGACGAAGAGGAGATGGATAGAACCTTGTCCCTTGTGAGACATCCCTAAGCATATGGGCTACTTCTGATGGGGGACTATGCCCTAGAGTGAGGGCTGTGGGGTGGAGAACTTCCCACTCCATCCCCTGCAAGCCTTGGTCTGGAGCTTCTTGCCTGCTCTCCCCTGACACCTGACACTACTCTGCTTCACAGACTCCGAGGGCCTGGGCATCAGCATCATTGGCATGGGGGCTGGGGCAGACATGGGTCTGGAGAAGCTGGGCATCTTCGTCAAGACCGTGACCGAGGGCGGTGCAGCCCACCGGGATGGCAGGTACTACCTTCCACTGCCTCACCCTCATCCCTTTCCAACCCCCTTCCCTTCCCCCCACCAGCTGTCATCTGTGGGATGTGCCACTGAGCCTGAGGATGGGCCGTTACCTAGGAGACTTGTGTGCTCTGTGTGTAGAGCTCAGATATTCATGGAGCACAATGGTGCAAGGTGCTTTTGTAGCCCCTGAGGGTACGGTAGTGAAAGAAACTTAGAAACCCCTGCCCTCATTGTGCTTGCATTCTAGAAGCTTGTGCACAGGGAGGATGAGTGTGTCGATGCTGTGGGCTGGGGGGTTCAGTGGTGCTGGGAGAGGGGCAGCATGGAGGCTGCATGCCTAATGAAGTACAATGGAGCTTTTTTTTTTTTTTTTTCCTCATTTAACAAACATTGAGTCCCTGACTCTCTCACTGTACTGGTGGCAGGCCTGGGAAGTCAGCGGTGAGGGCTGTTCCCTGGGGAAGCAGGCAGTGTAGTAAGGTAGACAGACATTAAACAAGTGGACACAGAAAATGATAATGTGGAGGAAAAGTGCAGAGTTCCCTGAGGGCATGTAACAGGAGGACTTGACCTGTCTGGGTATCAGGGAGGGCTTTCTGGAGGAAGGACCTTTGAGCTGAGATCTGAAGGATGATTAGGAGAGAGTTAGGCCGAAGAACGAGATGGAGAAGAGGTTCTAAGAGGGGAGCCAGTAGCAGCAGGTCCCAGTGGAGCAGAAGGCAGGGGATCCAGGTGTGTGATGTGGCTAGGAAAGCAGCTGGGTATGGTTTGAGCTAAGGCTGCTCTTGGTGGCGTGCCTGTGTGTGCATGTGGTCAGCCCCTTTGGCTTGAAGGGGCCTTGAGGGCTCTGGATCAGAGGTGCAGAAAGGGCAAGCTGGAGACCAGGGCAGCAGCCCAGTGACCTCTTTGTTGGCTCATCAACTATGTGAATTGAGGGGTAGGATATGAGGTGACAAGGCTTTAGGGTATCCCCTGGGGTTGTTGTTAATTGCAGATTGATATCAGGGACACCTAGTAGTGGTACCATTTGAACCCAGACCTCCTGCATGTGACAGAGGTAGCAGGTGTCTCTGTGAGGTATGGATGGCTCTGGAGTTGTGTTGCAAGAGGTGGAGTTGTTTCATTCATGGGGGCTTCTGCCTCTTGTAGCCCAGGTTGCATGGGGGGCAGACAGGGAAAGAAAGGTTGACAGCCTTGCTCAGCACTTACCCCCCACCAAGCCCCTGATTTGAACTTTCCAGAACCTTTTCCTATTGTTTCCTGCTGGCAGTTTGGGGAGTGTGTGTACATACGTGACTTTTGTTCATGTGATGTTTTGTGCCCAAGCTCGTGCCTTCATGGGAGCACAGAGCATGTGGAGTGTACTGTTTACAATAGGCCATTTCCTCCATTTCTGTGGGGGAAACCTACAAGAAGTACTGGCACTCTGAGGGATGTGGGAGTGGAGGGAGAGATGGCCAAGGGACCCCCGACCCTTCTTCAGCCCCTCAGCTGGCCAGACTGACCATCCCAATTTCTCTCTCTGTGTGGAGAACAAGAGCCTCAGATGCCACAGCTGGAGTGTGTTGGGGAGTGTACACCTGTATCAGGGTGAGGTGACTCCATGGGACAGTGTATATGAACCCGAGAGAGTGTGTGACACATATCTCAGGCGTTTGGATAGATGTCTGTGGACACTGGTCTTTGCTGAAATGTATACATGTGATGGCTGTGTGTCATGGGTGTGCATGGGCAGATATGAGCTCTGTAGACATCATACCACTCTGTCAGGTGTGATGGAGGAGGAGACAGGGTGATTGTGACAGGAAGTGTGTTTACTACCATTCCTGGTCTTGGATGCATGTCTCTACTTTCCTTGCGTAGGTTTCACTGTCCACACAGGTGGGCCTGGCTGACACCTGGTCCTCCGGGCTTCATGTATTTTATGCAGATGGACAAATCACCAGACCCCTGTGGTTACCAAGCCTCATCTTGCTGATGGGAGGGAGGTTACCTCTACCCCAGCTCCCTGGTTTCCTTTGTGACCCCTTAGTAACCATTACTTCCCTTAGGATTCAGGTGAATGATCTCCTGGTGGAGGTGGATGGAACGAGTCTGGTGGGAGTAACTCAGAGCTTTGCAGCCTCCGTGCTCCGGAATACCAAGGGCCGCGTGCGGTGAGGCCGGGGGCAGGGGAGGACAGGGAGCAGGCAGGAGGCTCAGACCCCATTGGCCATCCTGCCCGCCTGCACACATCCAGTCAAGGTTCTGGGTGGCCCAACTCTGGGAGAGAAGGTTCCACTGACTCCCAGCCTGAAGAAATTGCTGTCCCATAATCCCTTGCCCCAGGCCTGCCTTCCCGTCCAAGTGCTCTCCAGCCACTGCTGGCCACCAGCCCTCTGGCATCAAGGCAGGCCCAGCATCCACCACACCCTCTAAACAGTGCACTTGTGCGGTCCTGTATATGATAAAAAGTTTTCTCCTTTCCCCCTGCCTGACCCTGGCTCATTTAGTGAAGAACTGCAAGGTGCAGGGAGACTGCCATCCACACTTGGGGGGATTCCCTTCACCTGGAACCCATCTCTCCCCTCCACAGCCCTGTGTAATCCTGGGAAGATGCTCTCCTTCCTCGGGGGTGGGGGGTGGATTAGAAGCTGCCTGTGTCCATTCCATCTCTTGTACAACATTCAGGGATAATCCTCTACCCCCTCTAAGAGGGGTACTGCCCCCAGGAAAGGGTGGTGAAGAGAAACAGGATGTGGGTGGCCATGGGGAGGAGGGGCTGGTGCCTGGAAGTTCCACTATTTCCTCTCCATCCTAATCTCCGATCACCATCATCCCGCCCCTTCCTGAAGCTCAGAGGCTTGGAAAGTACCCAAGATACACCTCCACAGCCAAGCCCTACTGGGGTGGCCATCTCCCCATTCCCCTGTCTGGTTGGGGACAGAGCATACTGGATGCTCCTGAATTATGCTCTCCACAGCCCAGTCCGAAGTTTAACTGACATCTTCTTTCCCTTGAAACTGGCCAGGAGGCTGGTGGGCCCCATTGCTTCCCTTGGGAAGGAAACTCAGTAAGGGCCCCTGGCTCCCCCATTCATTATTAACACTTTTCAGCCTCTGGACTCAGCCCTCTCATTTCACCTCCCCTGGGAGGACCTGGGAGCGAGCCCTGGTGGTGCAGTGGTTGGAGTGCTTGGCTGCTAACCAGAAGGTTGGTGGTTGGAACCCACCAGCCACTCCATGGGAGAAAGATGTGGCAGTCTGTTTCCGTAAAGATTTACAGCCTTGGAAATCCTATGGGACAGTTTTACTCTGTCCTACAGGGTCACTCTGAGTTGGAATCAACTCAGTGGCAGTGGGTTTGGTTTTGGCTTTGGTTTTGGGAGGGCCTGGGTTTGGAAGGCAGCCCCAACTGGGAGAGTGGTGGCACCTAGGACAGGAGGCAGGGAGATGACCCTGGTGCCCCTGCAGGTTTATGATTGGTCGGGAGCGGCCGGGAGAACAGAGCGAAGTGGCCCAGCTAATTCAACAGACCCTGGAACAGGAGCGATGGCAGCGGGAGATGATGGAGCAGAGATACTCCCAGTATGGGGAGGATGATGAGGAGGTAGGGGCTCCAGGCCTGGCTGTAAGTGTGATTGCCCCCTGGTGGCTAAATGAGGCATTGCAGATACCCTCTGCCACTCTTCTCCACAGTGTAAAGACGCCCCAAGAGCCTTTCCGTTATTGGAGGGAGCCCTCAGTGTGAGGGAGGGGCTGCAGACCCCTCCCTCAAAGAATTCCTACTTCTCTAGTCTGTTGGAGGAGTCATATCTTGTCTTCTGAGAGCTTTACTGGTTTCAGAAGACTAAAAGGAAAACACAATTCCCTCAAAATGCCCCCACTCTGAGGGGCAAGTACCAGACCTCAGGGAATCTAATCTGAGGAGAGAGACAGCTCCAGGCCTCAGAGGACCCCTCATGTGAGGGGAGAAGTCCTGGCTGTTTCTTCTGGGATCCCTGGACCTATGGGGAAAATACTCCTGCCTTCAGGGAACTCCCAAGGTTACTGGGGGAAGACACAAACCCTGGCTCTGGTGGAGGCCCTAGACCGATGGGCAGGCATGAACCATGCCCCTGGGTAGCTCCTGGTCTGACAAGGGCAGACTGCTGCTGGGCTAAGTCCTGGTCACAAGGGTGGGCAGAGGCCGCATCTACAGCCCTCTATCTCCCTTCCCAGACGGGAGAGTACGCCACCGACGAGGATGAGGAGCTGAGCCCTACGTTCCCTGGTGGTGAGATGGCCATTGAGGTGTTTGAGCTAGCAGAGAACGAGGACGCGCTGTCCCCTGTGGACATGGAGCCTGAGAAGCTGGTGCACAAGTTCAAGGAGGTGGGACAAGGGGGCTCTCCGGGGTGTGGAGGGCAAGGGCAGACCAGCCTCTTGCCCTGCAGCACTGCCTACCCCAGCCGGAGCTGAGGGCCTCTGCCCTTCTGTCCCCACAGCTCCAGATCAAGCATGCTGTGACTGAGGCAGAGATTCAGCAACTGAAAAGAAAGGTGAGGGTGTGTGTGTTGGGGGCGGAAAATAGGGTCTGAGGGCTGGGAGGGTAGGATCCCCCCACTCCACTCCTCACACCAGCACATGCTGGCACTCTTATGCCTGCCCTCAGCACACATAGAATAGGCCGCTCTGAAGCAAGGGAATGTGGGGTTGAGAGCTCAAACCCTGGACCCATCTGCTCTGCCACTCGCTGGCTGTTCTGGCTCAGCCTCCTCATCTGTAAAATGGAGTAGTAATGGTACCAACACCACAGAATCATTGTGAAGGTTAAATGTTATAATACAGGGCAGGTACCAAGCACAGGGTAAGTTGAGCTATTAGCTACTCTATGAAGTCACACTAAGTCACACTCTAGAAGGCTACATGTTCCCACTGTCCCACCGCTGTCCTGTACACATAGGCCCAGCAGTAAATACAAAGTATCCAGGGATGCACATACTGGCACTTGCTAGCTTGGACCAGGGCACACAGTAAGCACACTCTCCCAGAACCTACATCCCTGCAAAAGTGATCATAGGACATCACACACAGGTACGCCAACCTGGATCCTAGCCCTACTCTGTAGTCAGGCCAGCTGTGAGACACACAGGCCACAACCATAGTTCATATCACCTGGTCTGAGGAAGGGCATCATGGGACATGCACACTGTCACCTGGACAAACAACACAGACGTGCTCATGTTGACACCACCAGCTGGGACACACGACATACACAAACATGCATATGTGCCACACACAGGCATCCTCACAAGGACGTTAGGTGCCAGTGCACTCATAGGCATGTAGCTACACAGACCACATCTTAAAAATGTGAACTGGGCCCTTGTTGGGGTCTGGACACTGGACATGGGGCTTCCAGTTTGGTGAGGAGTGATGGGCTGAGGGTACACAGGACCATCCAGACACTGTCCCCCCAGGTGCATGTGCATGTGCATGTACACTCCCATGCATGCATGTGCACCCAGCACACATGTACGAGGGGAGAGTGAGGCTGAGCCTTGGAGGGAAAGCAAGGTCTAGGTGCCTGAGACAGAAGGAAGGGTGTTCCTGGCAGGAAGATGAGCTTGAGCTTAGAGGCTGGATTTGGGGCAGCGAGGAGGCCTGCCCAGCTGTGGCAGGCGTTCCTGGGGGGTAGAAGTGGAAGGCAGGGCTAGATGCTGAAAGGGCTGTGGCTTGAAGAGTCCTGCCCATCCCTGAGGACCTGGCCTTGGTCCTGTGGACAGCATGGGGCTGTGTGGCCATATGGGAGTTTTCAGATGGTCACTGCCTGGGAGTAGAGAGAGCATGAGGGTGGGCTGGACTTAGAGGCCAGGGGATGTGTCCTGGCAGGGGTGGCCCAGGACTGCCCAGAGTCCCAGAGTACAGACAAGAGGGTATGGAAAGGAAGGGTGAGTTAGCACTGCATTTCAGAGGTCAGCTTGACAGGCTGCATTCTTGGGTGTATGCAGAGCCTGAAGGGGAGTGGTAAGTCCAAGGTTGCTACATGCAATCAATTTATAAACATCTCTTGGGAACCTTCTAAGTGCCTGACACTATTTCAGGTACTGTGATGGGCAAAAGCAGACTTGGTCTCTGACCTTGTGCAGTTTACAGTCTGTGCATAGAGGGGCTGTATTGTTGTAAATGGAGATGGGGCTTGGTAGCAGAGGACAGGGTTCCTGAGCAGAGGAACCCAGTCCAGCCAGGAGTGGGTGTGGGGCTGTGCTGTTAGAGGGAGCACAGGAGACTCTGAGCAGAGAGCTGAAGGATGAGCTAGTAGGGGATGGCTAGGCAAGGTGGAGAGTAGATGGGGCATTGCAGGTTAACGGTATAGCACATGAAAAGGCCCTGTGGCAAGTCTGAAGATCTGTAGGGAGGCCTGTGTGGCTGGGACACAGAACAAGGAGTTTTGCAGCAAACAGATCTGGAAGGGCAGGCAGGGGCTCGAGGCCAAGTGTTGGGGTGGCTATGAGATGGCGTGGTGCCTTTTTCACAGAGGTGAGCAAGTCAGGAAGGGAGGCATAGGAGGGTGAGAGGTCCAGTTTGGGGCATGGTGCCTGTGAGGAGCTGAGGGACAAGGGTGGAGCGGGAGTGAAGCTGAGCTGGAGCTCAGGATTAGCTCAGGGTGCACAGCGATGGTGTGGGGACAGGAACCTACCCCGTGCCCAGATCAGTGAACAGAGAGGGTCCAGAGGGTCCAGGTCTGCACTGTTGGAGTGGAGAGGACTGCCCTGGGGTGACCTGGGAGTCAGGATTGTTCAGGAAGCCACAGAAGCAGTGACTGGTCAGAAAGGAGACAGCAGTGGTGACCCTCAGCAGCCCTGCTTTTTCACTCTACCATCATCTCACTGTAGCCCTTGGGAGCTTGGCAAGGCAGGTATCTCACTCCCATTTTACAGATGGGAGGATTGACACTTAAGATGGAGCTCCCCTTGCCCCAAGTCAAAGAGCTAGTCGCAGGCCTCCTGCCTCCCTGGGAGTGGGGTGCAGTGTCAGTGACCCTGGCTGGGGCTTCTGAGCTTAACGGTCCCATCTTTTCCCTCTCTGGACCTCAGTCCTCAGGCTCAGCCATGGAGAGATAGTAGTTGGGGTGCTCCATACGGGCAGGAATCTCCCAGAGACTCCGGATGGGGGACTGCCGCCTGGCTCCCTCTGGCCACTCAACCCAGGGCTACTCCTTCCTCTCTCAGCTGCAGAGCCTTGAGCAGGAGAAGGGGCGGTGGCGGCTGGAGAAGGCCCAGCTGGAGCAGAGTGTGGAGGAGAACAAGGAGCGCATGGAGAAGCTGGAGGGCTACTGGGGGGAGGCACAGAGCCTGTGCCAGGCTGTGGACGAGCACCTGCGGGAGACCCAGGCCCAGTACCAGGCCCTGGAGCGCAAGTACAGCAAGGCCAAGCGCCTCATCAAGGACTACCAGCAGAAGTACGTGGCTGCAGGGGTGGGGGGGCCCGGGGTCCTTGGCCAGAGCCCAGGGAGAATAGAAACGCCTTTGGTGGCAGCCCGCCCCCACCCCTAAGCAAATAGGGAGGCAAGGAATACAGAAGCTGGAAGACCCCATGGTGGGGGTGCCTGGACCCAGAATGACTTGGGTGCCAGAGCCAGCATAGGGCCACGTCCCAGAGGCTTCAGGATGACCGGGGGCCTCCTGACCAAAGAATAGGAAAAGTGGCAGCGCTTCCCAGGTGAAGCTGAGGCCAGGGCCAAGGACCAGGAGACTCCCTAGACAGAGGCCAGACACCCACCCTACCCACCATCTGTCTCCAGGGAGATCGAGTTCCTGAAAAAGGAGACTGCCCAGCGTCGAGTTCTAGAGGAGTCAGAGCTGGCTAGGAAGGAAGAGATGGACAAACTCCTGGACAAGGTAGGCCCAGGACTAGGGCCCTGTGGAAGGAGCAGCAGGTAAGGCCCGCCTAGCACCCACTTTGCGGGGCCTGGAGGAGAAGGGGAGGAGCCATGCTGCTGGCATAGAGCTCAGTCATGTACCGGTGGGGCCTATGGGCTAAGTCCATGGCCAGTCCAGGCCTGACCCCCTCCCGCCCTCTCTCTCTCTCTTTTTTTTTTTTTTTCCAGATCTCAGAACTGGAAGGAAACCTGCAAACACTGAGGAATTCCAATTCTACTTAACAGGAATCATTCCGACTGGACAATAATTAATCCTGTCCCATTGTCCTCCCTCCCCTGTCCTCAATACTCTGCCCCTCCCCCTACCAGCCTGGGGACAGGTGCCCCAAATCTCCCTACCCCACCACCCCAGCTCCCCCAGCTTCAGGGACCACAGGGCCCACACCACAGGCCCCCTTCAGGTGGTTCGGGCAGACAGAGGTGGCCGGAAGGACAGCCTCCTTCCTGCCCCATGGGGCTGAGGCACAGAGGCTGGGATGCTGAGGGCTGGCCTGGGTGGTGGTTGGACACAAGGACCTGCAGACCAAACTGCCAGACTTTACAACCTCCAGCCTTTGTCTCTGGACTGGAATGTGGCTGGGGGTTCTCCCAGCATCTCACCAACTGGAGGCTGCTCCCTGCCCACTGGGCTCCTGGGCCTCTTGACTTGAGACTACCTTCTTGGCCGTTCCCCACCCCATCATTGTGATGTCTCTGTTGCATTCTGACCCTCCTCCTTGGGAGGGGGGGCGGTTGCCTTGACACCCCCTCCTGTCTCTATTCCCCTTCTGGGAGGGATAGGGTCTACTCAGATCCCAGAGGCTGGCCCTAGCCCTGCACTGAACGTGAGAGTAGAAAAAAGGGAGAGTCCAGGACACCTTGTCCCCAGCTCCCCCTCTCCTGGGGCTGCAGCCCTCAGTTTTCTCCTTGTGCCTCCCCTCCCCCAGGTGCCAAATAGCCATAACCTCCTCCTGAAACTGTTCTATGGCCTTTTTGGGGTCTTGGGAGGGGAGGGGTGTCAACGTAGGGGGCCTGGCTGCAGAGACACTGCTGTTAGGCCAGGGGAACATTTAAGGGAGACACTTGGAAGCTTTGTACTGACATGGCAGGTTCGGCCTCACCCTACTCCCACTCCACCCGTTTTACAATGTTTGATTGGAGGGCAAAATTTTACTACTCATCTTTTTGGAGACAGGGCTGCCCTGTTGGCAGCCTGCTTTCTAAGTGAAGCCGACTCCGTTTCCCCACTTTAACCCCAAATTGGGGCTTGGACCAAGGGAGGTGAGACCCCCCCCCCGGGTCCCCTCCACTCTCAGAATCCATCTGTCATTTTGCCCCTTCCTCCTGGCCCAAGCCTGGGTTTTTGTTCATTTTTTGAAAGCTGACAACCCTATTGCATCTGTTCTGACTCCTCCACCCCGCCCCCCGCCCCCTGTAAATAGACCATGCCATCGATCAGTATTTCTTGCGCCTCCCCCTCCTCCCAGCCCCCAGACGTGCTCCCCACCCACTGAAGAGCTGGCTGTCGCAGTGCCAGGCCCTGGCTTGCACGCTTCACCTCTCTCATCCCCGACCGTGGGGGGGCGGGGCGGAGCCAGTGGGCGGGGCCGCGGGCGCCCCTGCCCCGCCCTCCAAGGGACCGCGTCTCTGTATATAATATATATATATATGTATGTATTGTTCCTGGTTTTGTACGGACCATGCCCTCTGTCAGGTCGTCCCCATAAAAGCAGCCCCCAGAGCCCCGCTGCCTGGTTTCTTGATTCGCTGGCGAGGGGACTTGGGGACGGGAAAGGGATGAGGGATGGCAATCTGCGCCCAGTGGTTCCTCCTCCCACTAGTGCCGTCTCTGATGCCGAGGTTCTTCCGACACAGTTCTCTGTTCTGGGTTCCAGCAAATTCCCTCTGCTATCATTCCTCCCTTCACTTCTCACATTTTAATCTAGTTTTTGTGGGCAGGCCTGGGGCTTCCAGAGAGTCCCTCCTGATGGTCACATTCCTCTTTTTCTGGCCTCTAAAGGAATTCAGAGAATAGGTTAGATACGGTAAGATGAATCCTGAGCCCTGTGAAGTGAGGGGGATACCCAGCCCCTACTCTCACGAAGCACCCTGTATGAGCTACCTGAAGGATCAAAAGTTTCCTGGAGGTGGCAGTTGGGGGTGGGAAGTGACATGGGCAACAGTCTTGTCCCCTTTCTTGGTGGACCTGAGAGTCCTTTAACCATTCTGGTCCCCTGCCCTGTGACAGCAGGTCTGGTTGCTGACTGGCTCTGATAGACAATCTTTGAAGTCCCAGAGAGGGATGAGAGCTAGTGGGAGAGTTGGCCAGTCCTGGACCACCTTTCCTTGCCCCGGTGCTGGTGTGTTTTTGTGAGAGAACACAAACTTGAAGACATTTTGATTCAGTAGCCTGCCCTCAAGGGAACTCTTGCTTTCTCCTCCTTTTGCCATAAGGAATACAAGTCCCAGCATTAGGGCCCTTAAAGGTCATCTTGGTGAGTCCCCGACAATATCCAAGATGAGTGACCTCTGTCAGAATTTCCAGTGATAGCTATCTCCAGGGGCAGCCACTCCCTGGGGGGAATGGCATTTTTACAAGTCACATTTCACGTCAAGGCACATTCCCGCTTCCCATAGCTTCTCTTCAAAAATCCCAGTTTGACAGCTCAGGGCTATGTGTAGGACCCTCCCAGTCCCACTGCTGTCCCCTCGCTGAGGGTCATCTGGAATCCCAGAAATGATGACCATGCTCCTCAAGAGGAGCGTCCTTGGAATGCTGTGGGAGTCCTGGGAACGCCCAGGACAGATCTGGTGGCCGAATCGCAAGCTCAGAAACCACCAAATCACAAGGTCACAGGTCATGGTCCCAGAATGAGAGGTCACTGAACCCCAGGGCCACTGAGGCCAGAATCAAAGCTGAAAGGCTATCAGTCCCATTTCAGGGACCCAGCCAAGAAGACTAAGAGGTGAATTTGCTGGACCCTCCTGGGTGAGAAGATACAGCAGTTGTGGTGAGGGCTTCTGCGAGTCTGACTGGAGCTAAGCATCCACGGCAGAGTCCTGACACTCCCTTTTGTCCTGTCCATTAGCTGGATAGGAAATCCGTTGTGTGTACATTGTTATGTTCCAAAAGGTGGGCCAGTAGGCCCCCATGTTTAAGCTGAATGAGTTGTGTGGCTGGGGGTGCTGATAACGGCTTTGCTGTGAGTTTCTCAGGCCTGAGAAGTGACTCCCCATTTGTCCATATTGGGGGCTGTGTCATGTGGCTCTGGGCAGTCCTGGTATAGGCCATGCAGCCTTGTCACCTGCCTGGTTCTTGGGAGCAGGTTGCCACGCCAGCACTCTAACTAATAGAGCACTTCCAACACCAGGGAAGGAAATTAAGGGAAGAAGCTTTTCTTAACTTCTAGGTAATTAGGTATCAGTAGGAATAGGAGGTCCTCCCAGATCCTATACTTAACAGAACCCTCCCACAGACACCACCCCCAGCCCTGACCTTATCCATCACATCTCCAAACCCTTGGGATCTATTGTTGTTGTTATTTGCCGAGTCGGCCCCGACTCATAGCGACCCCTCCTTGGGTTTCCGAGGCAGTATCACTACGGAAGTAGGATTGCCCAACCTTCCTTCCGAGGAGTGGCTGGTGGGTTTGAACCGCCAGCCTTCTGGTTAGCAGTCAAGTGCCTTAGACACTATGCTACCAGAGCTCCTTTGGGATCTATGTTGTTGTTGTTATTGTTGTTATGTGCCGTCTAGTCAAAGCCGACTCATAGCGACCCCTCCTTGGGTTTCCGAGGCAGTATCACTACGGAAGTAGAATTGCCCAACCTTCCTTCCGAGGAGTGGCTGGTGGGTTTGAACCACCAGCCGTCTGGTTAGCAGGCAAGTGTCTTAGTCACTATGCTACCAGAGCTCCCTTTGGGATCTACAGGGGGTTTATAATCAATCCTTCCACCCGAGCCCACCACCCAGATCTCAGCATATACCAGTACACTACAGCCTCATGCACTGTAATAACACTTTAATGACCACTGACTCAGCCCCTACAGCTTGTCATCGAGGGCCACCACCCCCTTCCCAGAGCTCCACAATCTAGCTAGCACCCTATGGCCACCAGCAGATTCTAAAGATACCCAGAGACCCCAAAGCTGCCACATAACTCCTTGGATTCCCTCAGCCCCCAAAGGCTATTGATTCTGTCCTCATCCACAGCCCTGGTGGCACAATGGTTAAGCACTCAGATACTAACTGAAAGGTTGGAGGTTTGAACCCACCAACAGCTCCTTGGGACCTGGCGATTTGCTCTCATAAAGACTACAGCCTAAGAAACCCTATGGAACAGTTCCAATCTGTCCTATAGGGTTGCTGTGAGTCAGAATAACAACATCCATAGCCTTAAGACCATCCTGGCTCAACATGCCACCTTCCACAGTTTCTCAGAGGCACTGGGCTGCAGAAGCTCCTACCGGCTATCAGGGACTCCTCTATCTCTGGACTCCACTTCTATCCTCCAAGCTCTGGATCCCATAACCAACATCACCACCTGCTCTGAAAAAAACCACTTCACTCTCCTAAGTCTCTATTTTCTCTGCTTAAAATAAGAACACCTGTCTCAGGTTTATTGTAAGGATAGCATTAAATAATCCAAGAAAAGTGCTTAGTACAGTGTCTGGCACATCCTGAGCCCTCACCGTATGTTAGTGTGTTGTTGATTATTACGTTAGTTCCCCAGGCTGGCTGGCCACTACCTCCTGCTCACCAGGTCCAAGTCTGATCTCATCTACCCCACCCCCACCTGCTCCTCATCCAGGGCTAAATGCCTCAGGCCAAGACCCTCAATCATCCTCAACCCCTCCTCCCTCAATCCCTCAGTCTAGTCAGTCCCTGGGTCCTGTCGTCTTTTCAGTTCTATATCCTGAATACTTCTCTACTTGATCTTTAATCTTCATGTCCACTACCATCATCTCCCAAGTCTCCTGAGGGGTCTCCCAGTCTTCAGGCTGCCCTCTCCCACCCATTCTCCATAAAGGAGTCAGAAGGTTCTTCGGAAAATGAAACTCTGTGTCCCTCTCTGTTAACTTCCCCCACCACCACGACTTTCAGGGGGGAGAGCAAGCCCCGCGCCCACCTCTCCAGCCTCACCTCATCTTCCCTCCTCCCCACCCACCCCAAGCCCCACTGGCGCTCTCAACCTACCCAGATCTGCAGGAGAAGCCAACACCTCTAGGAATCCTCCCTGATCACCCCACCCCCACTCCCAGGCCGGGCCAGGCTCCCTCGCGTGGGGTCTCCCGGTGTGAAGCATCTCTGTGAAGTAGCGTTCCCAGCACCCGGGGTGTAGGAGGGCCTCCCCATTTGTCTGACCCGGTGACTAGACCGCGAGCCCCGACGGCCTGGCCCAGGCTGGTTCTGTTCACCGCGGTCCCCCTCAGGCCCAGACGCACAGGACCGCTCTGGAGCCCTATGCTGAATGAATGCATCACGAGCCCCCACTGGCCTCGCGGAGGAGGCAGAAGGCTCTTGGCTTCCTGCGCGCGCCTCCCTGCCCGACTCCCGGACGCGCGCTCTCCCGCGGGCCACGAAGTAGCGGCCACCCGGGCTCCGCGGGCCCGGCTGCTGCGTGCGGGGCCGCCCCGCCCTCCTCCTGCCACCGCCCCTCCTCCTCCCGCCCGCTCTTTGTCTCCTGGGCGCCCGGGCTCCTCGCCACACGCCCCCCGCAACGCCCCTTTCCCCTGGACCCCCACGGACCCCGGCTGACGCGACGCTGCGCGGACCCCTTCGTCTGGCGGGGGCCCGAGTCAGGCGGGCGGGGGCGCGCGCTCTCTCTTGCAGGCGCGCTCGCTCGCTTTCTCTCGCTCTCTCTGATACACTCACACATACACACACACGCACACACGCACGCACGCACACACACACACATACACACACGCACGGAGCATCCTCCCATCAGGTCTCCCGGTCCAGCCCCGCCCGCCGCTGGCTTCCCGCAAGCCTCTCCCTCTCTCCCCACACCCGCTCCGCATCCCTCGGGCCCCCGGACCCTGCCGGCCGACCCTCACCCCCACCCGGGATGGAGCGGAGGGAGCCCGCCAGGAGCCCCCCGCGGCCGGGGTGACGGCCCCCGCCCCTCTCCCACTCGGGCCCCCGCCTCGAGCACCATGGGCCTGAGGGGTTTCCGAGGCGCCGGCCGCTGAAGATGCCCGATGCTGGAGGTGAGGGGCCAGGACCCCGGGTACTCGAGGGTGGGCGGGGACGCCGGGCTGGGGGCTCGCTAGAGGACTCCGAGTGGGGTTGATGGGGCGAAGCGACAAGAATCTTTCTTCTTCTATCCCGAGGGGCCCTGCACCGGACTGGGGTGCTGGGTTAGCAGAGGAGGGGGCGGAGATAGGATTTGTGTCCCTAATCCCCTCCCTCTGGCCCGCTGCCTGGTGAAATTCATAAAAAACTGGCGTGGGGGGAGGGGAGAGGGCTTAACTCCTTCTTGCTCGGTGTGGAGTTGGACTGATGGATCGGAGAGAAACTCGCCACCCAGGGGGTAGGGATGCTGGGAGCGGAGTAGGTGCCCTGTCCTCCATCCTCACCCCATCTCCAGCAGCGCTCTGAGGTGGGGTGGAGACCCATCAGGTGCCCCGATGGGCACCAGCTTGGGGCTGATGAAAGACTGGGCCTTATGGGGAGGGGGCACTGGCTTCTGTAGCTGCACAATTTCCCTTCCCCCACCCCAGGCTTCCTCTGGGGTCCACCCCTTCCCGGGTTTTCCCCAGTTGCGCTTCTCCTTAGGTCTCTTTCATCCCTTCCAGAGCCCCATTCGTCTGCCTGCTCCGTTGGCCACCCTCC
>NW_006921672.1:4079831-4108964 GCF_000298275.1 Orycteropus afer afer
GAAAATTTACAGAGCAAATACACTTTCCATACAGCAGATCACATACACTTTGTCTCATGACATTGACCACAGTTTAGCACAATGCAACATCTCCTTTCCCACTTCCTCCCGATAGGTACCGCTTCCCTGTGACCATCCCTCCATGCACGCCTACCCCCTGAGCTGTCTCCCTGTGCCTGAGCAGCCCTTCTTTCTCTCTTGCTTGTTCTCAATGAGCTCCTTTTGATGTGGGGAAGATAGGACCCACTCAGGGGATAGTGAAGTATAGAAAATTCCCCACTTGCCAGTGGTTGGGGAAGGATGAATTGAACAATTATGTAGACAAATGAGGGGATGGAAGGCTATCTAGGACAGCTTTCTGGAGGAGGTGGCAGTGGGTCCTGGTCAGGTGAGGCTTCATGATTGAGTGAGGGCATGTGGCTCATTTTAGGGGCAGCATCCCATCCTGTCTGACCCCTCAGAATGGGGCAGATGTTGTGGAACTTCTTTGCTACTAATCTTGAGCCTCCCCAGGGCTCAAAAACCACAAGTGTTCCTGAGAGGTTTGGCCCATGTCCCCATGTCCCCCCCCACCTTGGCCCCCGTCCCACACCTTATTTCCTGCTTTCAGCCCCAGGCGTCCATGGAGTCTGAGGTAGAGGTGGTTTTGATGTTTCTTCCTGTCCTAGCCAATGTAGACCACCACTCCTCCCTCTACTCTATACCCCTTCCTTCAGCAGTATCCTTTTCTTGAGTTGTTGTTGTTGCTATGTGCCGTCGAGTCAGACCCGACTCATAGCCACCCCTCCTTGGGTTTCCAAGGCAGTATCACTACAGAAGTAGATTGCCCCATCTTCCTTCTGAGGAGTGACTGGTGGGTTTGAACCGCCAGCCTTCTGGTTAGCAGTCAAGTGCTTTAGGCACCACGCAGCCCAGAACACTGCAGATCGTCACCCAGGATAGGGCTGTGGGACAGGAGACTAGAGCCCAAGCTGAGTTCTGCCTCTTAGCTCCTGTATCTGTTTTCTCATTTGTAAGGTATGGTTATTAAGAATCCCAAGCCTGGCCAGCCCATAGTGAAAATGACATCTATATAATAATAGAAGAGGAGAGTTCCCTTCAGCCCTGCTACTGGAAAAGTTCCCAGAAGGCATGTGGTCCAGATTTTCTACACCTGTCAAGTGTACAGATTAGCTCAGTACCCTAAACCATCAGTGGCCTCTGAGCTTCCCCACTGTCCCTCATCGATCATTCGTCTGCCCTTCAGACACCCAAGCCTTGCTTTTTGGCTACTAGAATCCTACATCAGCTAGGAAGCCTGTCAAATTGTGCAGCTGCATATATCCTGCTTTCCTACCTGCCTTCCCTTCTTGCTTCTCACAAAAACAAAAAACCTATCTCTTCATACTTCTTCCCGGAATATACATGATGCATCATAGAGATTTGGCTGTCCACTGTTCTTCTGTGAGTACTCCTCACACCCTTATGAGGGTTTACCAGTGGCCTTGTAAAGAATTGTGAGTTTGTCTAGAAAAGGCCTGCTGATGGTGCCAGCCTCCTGAACAGCTCACGTTGAGAGATGCAGGTGCTGAAGGGACCAGTGATGGGGAGAGGGCAGGACTGGATGATGGATGGAATGAAGTGATTGATGCAAAGATGATTGGAAGGGTAGGCAAACAGAAGGATGGTTGGATGGATGGATGGGGCGGATGGATGGATAGATGATGGGTGATTGGATGGATGGATGGATGGATGAAGTAGATGGATGGTTAAATGGATGGATGGATGGATGGATGAAGTAGATGGATGGTTAAATGGATGGATAGATGGATGGATGATATCCATATGATATCATAGATAGATGATGAGTGACTGGGTGGATGGATGAGTGGATGTGTGAATGAATGGATGGATGAGTGGGCACATAGATGAAAGGATATGTAAGTAGGTAGATGGATGGAAGAACCTGGGTTCTCATCCTAATTTTGCCATTATCTTGTTATGTGATCTTGAGCCAATCATTCCCCCTCTCCAACTGGATTTAATAATCCAGGACTAAATTTAATAATCTCCAAGATCTCTCCCAGATTTGATGTACAATTTACGATGATAAAAGCTTTTAAGGGGCCTAAGGCACTTGACTGCTAACCAGAAGGCTGGCGGTTCAAACCCACCAGCCACTCCTCAGAAGGAAGGTTGGGCAATCTACTTCCGTAGTGATACTGCCTTGGAAACCCAAGGAGAGGTCGCTATGAGTCAGGTCAGGCTCGACGGCACACAACAACAACAATGTGCATGTGAAAGCTGGACAATGAATAAAGCAGAATGAAGAAGAATTGGTGCCTTTAAATCATGGTGTTGGCAAAGAAAATTGAATGTACCATGAGTTTGCAGAAGAACAAACAAATCTGTCTATGAAGAAGGACAGCCAGAATGCTCTTGGAAATTGAGGATGGCGAGACTTTGTCTCATTTACTTTGGACATCTTATCAAAAAGGACCAGTCCCTGGAGAAGGACATCATGCTTGGTAAAGTAGAGGGTCAGCAAAAAAGAGGAAGACCCTCAATGAGATGGATGGACACAGTGGCTGCAACAGTGGGCTCAAGCGTGAGGATGGAGCAGGACTGGACAGTGTTTCGTTCTGTTGTACATGAGGTTGCTGTGGATTGATGGCACCCAACAACAATGATGGAAAGGCCCCAGAGAGTGAAGGGGAGAAACTTGGTGGGCCAAATGAAGGTACAAGGCCCATCAGCTGGGGTCTGTCTCCTGGATTCCTGGCTTTGCATCTGTCCCTACACTTCTGCTTCTGTCTCCTGCCCCAACTCCCACAATCTGGGGTGTGAATCAGGTGACTTCTTTTCTAGGGGACCTGAGGAAGAATAGGGAAGGTGTGGGGGCAGCTGGCCAGAGGCTGATGGCCATTGGAAGCTCCCCTGCCTTGACCAACCTGAATCTCTTACCCAGGGTCTCTTCTCTCTCTTTCCTCCCTTGTCCTCTCCAGCTCTCTTGAGTCATGGCTTCTTCAAAACTTCGAGAACCTGTGGATGAAGTTTTTGGTAAGTTCTGTATGATTCTATCTCTAGCCAATAGACACAGCAATTATAGAGCACTTCCTTCCAAGGCCACGCAGCATTGGGAACAGGGGATCCCGGGGGGTTGACTGTGTGTGTGCTGTGGCCTTACAGCCTGATTCATTGTTACTACTATCTTAGTGGACATGTCAAGTATAACAATAGCAATAATAATGAGGGTCCCCATTTATTAAGTATTTGTCTCATGCCAGGCACTAGTGAAACACCCACATCTCACATCCACTGTATCACTTAATCCTCACAATAATGCTAAGAAGCATGACCATTTTATGGATGAGGAACCTGGGGCAGAGTGTTGAAGTGATTCGCTTTAAAGATTGCATGGCAAGTTAGTGGAAGAGCTAGAACTAGAACTCAAGTCTGCCTGACACCCTGCTCCTAATTGTGTTACATACATGTGTACCCCAGCACAGGTGACAAGCATTACTTCCAAGTCACATATAAGTACACAGGACCATCACCCTGCACATAAACCAAAGCCAAACTCACTGCCATTGAGTCAGATCCAACTCATCGTGATCCCTCCTTGGGTTTCCAAGGCACTCTCACTACAGAAGTAGATTGCTCAGCCTTCCTTCCGAGGAGTGGCGGGTGGGTTTGAATGCATCACACACACACACACACACATACACATGGCCTCAGTACTCCAGGCTTCCACCCTCACACTGGTGCACATGCCCACACTGTCAGGTTCATGCTGGGGTACAGGCATACATCAGCCCCACCATCATTTACCCCCCACCCCACCCTACCAGTATATCTGCTATGTGGATTAGACTGCCCCCTCAGGACAGCATTCCCAGCAGAGACTAGGACAGAAAGGCTGTTTCCCAGCTGAATTTGGCTGGAGGAGACAGTGAGCAGAGGAACATGGAGGGACATGTGGAGAGAGGTGGAGTCAGGGAAGCCCCCGAGTCTGTAACACTGCACAGCCTTCATGGGCTCTCACATCTATGTGCAAAGTCTCCAGGGGGGTCCTAGGCAGAGAACGCTTCTCCCTGCCTTCTGCCCAGTCACACACCCAGGCAATGCCAGGAACTTCCGCCTCCTGGCTTCTGGGGAATGCTGCTTCCTACTCCAATCTCCCTAAGGTCTCTGGAGTAGAGGGTTTACTTCTGAGACTCCCCGGGACTCCAGCTTGTCTGGGCCTCAGACTCGGAGTCTCTTTGTCTCCATCAGGCTCAGTCTAACCTCTGGCCTGAATGGCACAAGCTCCCCTCCCCAGGCTTCTCTGCTTCCAGTTCCCCCACCCTGACCCCATCCTCTTTTCCCCATCTCAGACCTGCTGAGGTAGCTGGGCCCAGCCTTGCCTGCTTTCTGATTTGAAAGTCTATTAAATATTCATAGCTTCCCACTGCCCAGGGCCAGGCCATCTCCCTAGGGGAGGTGGGAGAGGGGATGCTGGTGTGTACACAGGGAAGAGACAGAAGACGCAGGACAAGGGGGCCTGGTGGAGGAAGAGACCCTGGTAAAGGCTTGTCCCACCTTGCCCCCAAATCCCCAAGCCCATTAGAGGTCCCTTTGCTCCTTAGACCCTCCCAACATAAGATGACGATGGTCCTGATGTGGCCCAGAGTGCACATGGGGGATCCTCTCCCCCAGGTTGGCTGGGCACCAGTTGAGAGCCAAAGGGCCAGAGTACGCCTGGCATTCCCCTGAAGAGCAGCAAGAGCACTGGCCTGGGAGCCAGGAGACCTGGATGCACCCTTGGCCAAACTCTTTCTTTCCGAGCCTCAGTTTCCCCATCCGTTAAGTGAGGAGGTTGGACATGATCTTAAAAGCCTTCTGTGCCTGAGCGTGTGGCATGCAGTAGTTACAAATCCAGCTGGAGAGCCTGATTACCTCCTTTTAACCCTGGTCTTGCTTTTTTGTCACTTGGCTGCCCTGGGGATGCCTGGAGTACCTTCCTCATAGAGTTGTGGGAAGATTTAAATGAGTTAATAATTGTACAGCACTCAGAACAGTGCCTGGGCCCAGTGAGCATTCAGTATTAGCTATTATTATTCTGTGGTTCAGTCCTCAATCCTTGCTGCTTCGTGGCAGTGCCCAGAGAATCTGTGCCAGAGGGCAGGGGACAGAGGGCTCCTTCCCCCAACTTCGTTCCTGGACCTGCAAATATCAGGGGAGTAGGAGGGGCCAGGTAACTGGAAGAGTGGTGTCAAATCTGGGGTCCAGGGTAGCAATCGTTTTGACAGCAGCTGTCCCCTCCTCCCAGCTACCACTGGCTCTCCCTGGACAATGGCAATAGACTCCTGTCTGTACCCTCCCCCTTCAGCCAGGCCATTCCCCTCTCCTTACAGATGGCACTGGCCCCCTGGTGCTCCTCTGCACACTCTAAGCCCAAGCCCATACTATTCTCTCTACTTGAAAAGCTCTTTCTTGTTCTTTTTACCACCTCAGCTCTGTATTGTCCCCTAGACCTCAGCCTAGCTACTTAATCTAAAGTAGCTAGCCCCCTAAATCACACCCTATCTCTTTCATCCACGCAACAAATATTTATTGAGTTCCTAATACGTGCCAAGTTCTTTCCTATGCCATAGAGAGATCACAGTGGACAAGCCAGGCAAAGACACTGCCCTCAAGGAGTTTGTAGGGGCAGATGGAGGAATAGATAATAAAACACATACTGATAAACAAGGAAGCTATGGGGTGGTGGGGAGTGCTACGTAGAAGATTAAAATGTGGGATGTGATGGAATGCGGGCATTTTACAGATGAGGAAGCTCGTACCTAAACATAAATAATTTGCCCAGGGTCACTCAGCAAACACGTGACAGAACTGAATTCAGCTTCAGCCATCTGGTTCTAGAGTCTATGTTCTTTTTTTTTCTTTTTAATTTTATTGTGATTTGGGTGAAAGTTTACAGAGCAAATTCATTTTCCATACAGCAGCTCACATACATTTTGTCTCATGACATTGACTGCAGTTTCCCACAATGCAACAGCTCCCCTCCCACTCCTTCCCCATAGTTACCTCTTCCCTGTGTCCTTCCCTCCATGCACTCCTGTCCCCTGAGCTGTCTCCCTGTGTATACACAGCTTTTCTATTCTCCCATGATTGATCTCTCCAAGGAGTGCATCTACCTAATGTAAATGTTCAGCTCAAATGCCTGCCTTTTATTTGGCTGGAAGCCACAGGAGTGGGTTCAATTTCAGACCTGTAGGGCCAGAGGCTATGTTCTTAACCACTGTGCTAAACAGGACCGTGGCAGGCAGAAGAGTCTGTGGAAAATGGAAAGGGTTGGCTGGGACCCGCTTAGGCCTTGAGTGACAGGCTGAGGAGCTTGGGTTTTATATTGTCGATTTTGGGTTCCTCAGAGGGCTTCAAAGGCAGGAGATAAGTGCTTTAGAAAGTTTCTGCTAGCTCTGTGGACAATGTGTGAGGGGCCAGATCTGAGATAGGGAGTGCAAGCTGGAGACTGAGGCCATGGTTTGGCAAGATGCAGGTGGGGCAGCTGATGAAGGCCTGAGCTAAGGTAGTGCAGTCGAGAGGGAGAGGAGAAGCCAGGTTTCTGGGGTGTGTGGAGGGTGAATCAACAGAACTCAATTCTTTCATTAATATTTACTAAATACCTACCTCTGATAGCATAGTGCCTACGGCACTTGACTGCTAACCAGAAGTCTGGCAGTTCAAACCCACCAGCTACTCCTCGGAAGGAAGGTTGGGCAATCTACTTCCATAGTGATATTGCCTCAGAAACCCAAGGAGGGGTTGCTATGAGTCGGGTCCGACTCGACGGCACACACCAATAACAACAACAAGTATCTACCATGTGTGAGGCACCATTCTACATCTCGGTTAGAGCAGTGAGCAGAACAGGAAAAAGGCTGTCGTTTTGGAGCTGACTTTCTAATGAGTGGAGAGAGACAATAAACTCAGTAAGTGAAATATACAGGATGAAGAATACACAGGGTGATGAAAGCTACGAAGAAAAACAGTGGGGCCGGGGTTATGGAACGTTTATGTGTGTGGAGCCAGTCTAAATAAGGTGGACAAGGACGATCTCAATGAGAGGGAGCATTTAGCAAAGTCCTGACAGAGGTAAGGGGTGCAGAAAATGGTAACAAGAGCCTTGCAAGAGAAGGAGAGAAGAGGTGAGTAAGGCCTGAGGTGGGAGCAGGCCTGGCAGGTGGGGGAAGACTCAGGAGGCGGGGGTGGCTGGAGTAGAGGGAGGAAGAGGAAGAGAAGTACAAGTTCAGAGAGGTAATGCAAGCACAGACTGAGTGAGCCTGGAAAGCCACTGGGAGAACCTTGGCTCTTCCAAAAAAATAAAAAGCAAACCCACTGCCATCCAGTCAATCCCAACTTATAGCAACGATATAGAATAGGATAGCATAGGGCTTCCAAGGCTGTAAATCTTGACAGAAGCAGACTGCTGCATCTTTCTCCCATGGAGAGGCTGGTAGGTTTGAACCACCAGCCTTTTGGTTGGCAGCCCAATGCTTTAACTACTGCAGTACCAGAGCTCCTCTCCTTGGCTCTTACTCTGTGTGAAATGGAAGTCACCGGAGGGTTCTGAGCAGAGGAGTGACATGATCTGACATGTTTTATCAGGATCACTCTGGCAGCTGTGTTGAAAATAGACTGTAAATGGGGAAGGCATGAAGAGAGGAGGCCAGCCAGCAAGGAGGCTTTTGTAATAATCCAGACAAGAGACCATGATGACCTAGACCCAAGAGGCTGTGAGAAGTTCTCCCTCTCTCCTTCCCTCCCCTTCATCTGCTCCTCTTTCTCTTTCTATATCTGCATATATGTGTGTGTATACACACACACAGTATTTTATTGTGAAAAATCTCAAACATACCCAAAAGTTGGAGAAAACACTATAAGCCTTGTGCCCATCACCCAGTCTCAACAATTACCAACTCATGGCCAGTTTTGTTTCATCTCCCCTTCCACTCCCCATCCTGCTGTCCTGGATTATTTTTGAAACTAATCCAAAACTTGATATCGCTTCAACATGAATATTTCAGTGTGCCTAGAAATATTTCAAAGGTAGAGCTAACAGGAATTGCGGATGGATCGGTTTATACAGTGGGAGGGAAGAGAAGAGTCAAGGATGGCTCCAGGGACTGGAAGGATGGAGCCGTGGCGGGGGGGGGGGGGTGTGGGGAGGAGGTCAGGAGTTCAGTTTTGACATGGAAATTGAAGATGCCAGTTGGACATCCAAGTAGAGGGGGAGGTTAGCTCCAAGCTGTCTGACTTGGGTGACTGGGTGGATGAAGAAGTCTTTCACTGAGCCAGGGGACAGAGAAGTGGGTTTGAGGCAAGGTGATGGGTTCATTTTGATGGTTTGGGTTTGAGGTGCCTGGGGGCCTTTGATGTGTCAAGCTCCCTGGCTGGTACCTGGCTGCCTGGGCTTGGAATGCAGGGGAGGGGTCAGGACTGGAAATAGACACGTGGGTGGTGCAAATGGTTAAGTGCTCAGCTGCTAACTGAAAGGAGGGAAATTCCAGTACAACCAGAGTTCCCTCACAGGAAAGGCCTGGAGATAGGCTTTCAAAAGGTCACAGCTATGAAAACTCCATGGAGCACAGTTCTACCCTGAGACACACGGGGTAGCACAAGTCAGAATCACTCAACAGCAACTGTTACGTGTTGTTTTTTATAACTGGTTAGATGGGCCAGGAGAGTACTAGGGTGGTTTAGGGACGCACGTCTGCAGATAAGAGAGACGAACAGGTAAGAAAGGATGAATGAGTGATGGGATGAGGGTACCTGAGAGCATCAGGGGTGAGGTGAAGAAGAAAGGTCTTGACCCATCCTGAGGGCTGGGAGAAACCTTTTCCATCTTGGAGACCCCAGGGCCAAGCTCTGGGCTGCTTCAGGGTGGGGGCTTCATTTCCAGGGCGAGTGACTGAAAACTGAACCTCTGAGCAGGAAGGGCTTCCGGGGATGAACCACGGGGGTTCGCCCCTTCTTCCTCCATTCCTCCGTGGCCTCCCACGCAGGACCTAGTTTGAGCCCAGGATCCCGGGTTAGGGGAGACAAGTCTCAGGAGACTGTGGGGCTCCATCAGCAACTGCTTTCCTTCCTAGCACTGCCACTGGCTTCTGGAGGGTTTCTCTGCTTCATTTCAACCATGAGCCGCCTAAGTGCTCAGTACTGCTGCTGTCTCTGAGTGTGACCCTGACCATGAACATGACAGAGGAAGCCACTGTCCACAGGAGGGCTCTTCACAGGCAATTCAGCCCAAAGGGAAACAAGCCAGTGCCTGGAGCCAGACTGGGGTGTGTGGGGGGGACACCCAAAAACAAACCCTTTGCCGTCCAGTCAGTTCCAACTCATAATGACCCTTTAGGACAGAGTGGAACTGCTCCATAGGATTTTCAAGACTGTAATCCTTACGGACCAGCCGCTCCTCAGAAGGAAGGTTGGGCAATCTACTTCCATAGTGATACTGCCTCAGAAACCAAAGGAGGGATCACTATGAGTTGGGTCTGACTCGATGGCAAATAACAACGACAATCTTTGTGGAAGCAGATTGCAACATCTTTCTCTCATGGGGCAGCTGGTGGATTCGAACTACCGACCTTTTGCTTAGCAGCCAACCACTTAACCACTGTGCCATTGGGGCTCCTTGGAGCCCTATTACCAGGCTCAAATCCTGGACCATTGTTTGCTGGTGGCTTTGGCCAAGTGACTTAACCTCTGAGTCTGTTTCTTTACCTGTGAAATATTTGTGCTGAATGGCCATACCTTCCCCACTGGTCTATTTTGAAGAGCAGGCCAGGTGTGTGTATGTAAAGCACTAGTCCCATCACCTGGCACTTAGAAGGTGCTTCCAGAACGGTAGTCACTGTTACTATGATGTCTCCATCTTCACCCACAGCCCTTCCCTTCACAAACCTACCCTCCAGCTGTCCTGGAACGGCTGCCGCTTGCTTCCCTCTTCCCAGCATTGCATCTGCCAGTCTCCCCACCTGGATGCCCATCTCCACCCCATCGCTTGTAAACTCCCACCCAGCCCTTACGACCCAGCTTTGTATTTCCTCCTCTGACCCACCCAAACAGGGTCGCCCTGTCCCCTTCTATACTTCCTCTGTGCCTCTGTGAGGTTTTGTCACACTGTGCTGTTATGGACATGATGACATGTCTGTGCGGGACACTGGCTTTTGTATCTGTCTGTACTCCTGGTGCCCTGCACAGGGCCAGCACTCAAAACCCTTGGTGAATGTCTGCATTGTGAGCACAGGGGACCTGAGGTGGGCTTTTGGGGCTGCACTCTTCATGTATCTGGTCTCTGTCCCCTCACTCCGATTCACAGACCTGGACTTGGCTGTGCCAGAGACCGTCAGACTGGACAGCAGTTTACACAAGGCCCGGGCCCAGCTGCTGGCCAAGGGCCGGAGGCACCGGCCCTCCCGCTCAAGGCTTCGGGACAGTGCCAGCTCTGCCGAGGATGGTGAAGGCTCTGATGGGACCGGAGGCAAGGTTGGGGCAACCCATTCGAACACACAGACACCCCCCATCTTTCTTGCCCCTGGGTAATTCCTCTAAAACTCTCCAGGGAAACCAAACTCCCATCCTTCTGACACAATGCTAGTAACTGTTAGCTGTTGGTCACTTCTGGCTCAAAAAAAAAAAAAAAAAAAAAAAAAAAAAACAAAAAAAAACAAATTCACTGCAGTGGAATCAGATCCAACTCATAGCGACCCGACCCTTCCTTGGGTTTCCAAGGAGGTATCACTATGGAAGTAGTTTGCCCAATCTTCCTTCTAAGGAGTGGCTGGTGGTTTTGAACCGCCAGCCCTCTGGTTAGCGACAAATGCCTTAGGCACTATGCCACCAGAGCTCCTATGCCCATCTTCCAGGTGAGGAAACTGAGGCTCTGAGAGGTTCAGCAACAAAGTCATACAGTCAGCAAGTAACTGAGGCTGGACTCAGCCCCAGCCTATGCGGCTCAAAGCCCCATTTCCTACCTCTCATTGCCGAAGGCACCCCTTCCCCCTAGAAGTCCGGGCTTTCCTCCCTGGTGGCTCTCAAGCAGTTTTTAAGGGGTGAAGCAAGCCAGCCCCTAGACCCTCCAGGAAATAGGAGAATTCGCAGTCAGCGACTACCCCCTCCTCCAGGTGAACGACGGCTGCGGGAGTCCCCTGCACAGGCTGCGCTCGCCCCTGCACTCGGGGCCGGGATCCCCGGCCGGGGGTTCTTTCTGCCTGGAGCCTCCGGGGCTGCGGCGCAGCCTAGACGAGGACGAGCCGCCGCCATCGCCGCTCACGCGCTACCGGCCCCTGCACAATGCTGCCTCGCACGAGGGCCTGGCCGCCGCGGCCTGCTCGCCGCCGCGTTCCGCGCCCTCCTCTGACAGCTCGCCTAGCTTTGTGCGCCGCCATCCGCGCGCCGAGCCCCACAGCGAAGGTGAGCAGTGGGTGACGCGGCGCCCCCTGCTGGTGCACACGGGGGCAGCCGCAGCCTTCCTGACCAAGCGGAGACTGAAGCGCTGGACTGGACCAGGGCAGGACAGGGCTTGGGGCGGAGGTGTGTGTGTGTGTGTGTAAACACCACGGTTCATTCACTTACAAATATTTACTAGTGCTTATTCTGTGCCAGACATTGTTGGGCTCTGGGATACACAAGTAAGCGAACAGATGTGGTCTTTGACCTCATGGGGCTTGTAGTTTAGGGGAGAAAAAATAATTTTCTTATAATTTAGCAGGAGTCCCTGGATGGCTCAAATGGTCAAGCGTTGGGCTACTAACCAAAAGACTGGCAATTCAAACCCACCCAGAGGCACCTCAGAAAACAGGCCTGGCGGTCTGCTTCTGAAAAGTCACACAGCCTTGAAAACCCTATGGAGCACTTCTGCTCTGCAGACCATGGGTCACCACACATCTGAATCGACTGAGGCCAAGTACCAACAATAACAACAATATGGTTTAGGGAGGAAACAATCAAGTAACCCCTATTAAATGCATGAGAGACATGTGCCCGGTGGTGGGTGGTGGGAGCACCTTTATCAGGTATCTGACCTAGTTGGGGGCATCCTGGAGGGCTTCTCGGGGGAAGTGACATTTGAGCCAGGATTGCAAAGCTAGTTAGAAGCTGACCAGGATAAAACAAGCAATACCATATAATGCTCTTTACCTTTTCATAGTGCTTCATGCTTTGGTTTCATAGTTTAGTTACCATTACATTGATTCAGACTCATAATAACCCTACAAGATAGAGTAAAATTGCCCTCTAGGGTTTCCAAGGCTATAATCTTTACAGAAGCAGACTGCTTCATCTTTGGGTTTGAACTGCTGACCTTTTGGTCAACACCACTACTGCATCACTAGGACTTCTTGTCAACCCCATGAGATCCCATGAAATAGGCAAGTGTTATTATCCCCATATTTGAGATGAAGAATGTTCAGAGAGGTAAAGTGACTTGTCCCCAGGTCACACAGCCAGAAAAGGGTACCAGAGCCAGGTTGCCTGATTCTAAGTCTAGAGAATTTCCACCATACCTAGAAGCCACAGGAGGAGACGAGCCACCACACTGGCTGTTTTATCCCCTCTCTACCTCAAAGATGACAGCCGAGATGCCAGCCCACCTGAGCCTGCCAGCCCCACCATTGGCCTGGATAAGAAGACTCGCCGAAAATTCCTGGACCTGGGGTGAGTGGAGGAGCTAGAACCTGGGGCTTGGAACTGTCAGGGTTAGGGGCGGCCCAGCAGGCACCATTGTGTACTGTCCCCTTCCCGTGCCCACAGGGTCACCCTACGCCGAGCATCCACTGGCAAGAGCCGGAAGGAGAAGGGTAGCAACCGCCTGTCCATGGGCAGCAGGTAGGAGGATCCCACAGTGCCCCGCTGTGATGCCAGACTGTAGCTCCCTGGGGCCCCCGGCTCTCCCCTCTGTGCCCACATCCATGTTGGGTGCTCTCTTCACAGGGAGTCGGTGGAGGGGCCTGGCAGATCCGGGGGCTCCCCATTCCTGCCCTTCTCCTGGTTCACAGACAGTGGCAAGGGCTCAGCCTCCTCTGGCAGCACCACCTCCCCTGCCTGCTCCCCCAAACACGAGGGCTGCAGTCCCAAGAAGTCAGCTTCTCAGGTGAGTCCATGGCTTTCCCACCCCTCAACAGGTCCCAGACTCGACATGAGGGCATACTTCATCCTGACTTAGGCTGGAATTCAGGACTTCCTGGGGTCATTTGTCCACCCACTGAGCCACTCAATGATTCATTAATTCATCCATGCTCTAAGTTCATTCATCCACTCATTCAGATTCTCCATAGTTCACCCACTGTTTAACTCACTGCCTTATCCATTTAACACACATCACTGAAGGCTACCTGGGTTAGGAACTGGGCCACCTGTGTGCAGAGAAGTAAACCCCAAACCAAACCCACTGCCGTTGAGTCAATTCTGACTCATAGTGACCCTATAGGACAGAGTAGAACTGTCCCATAAGGTTTCCAAGGCTGTCGTCTTTATGGAAGCAGGCTGCCTCATCTTTCTCCCGTGGAGCATCTGGAGGGTCCAAATCACTGACCTTCTGGTTAGTAGCCAAGTGCCTTAACCACTGCACCACCAGAGCTCCTTGTCGGGGAGTAAAGCTTCAGGGGAATAGGGATGGATATGACCCCAACCTATTGCCCAAAGAGCTCACAACTTTGTAGGGGAAGTGAGACAATGAGTGTTCATTGATGTTCACAGAGATCTTCACAGCTTACAGAGCCCCAGCCACGCTTTTCTTCACTCTCACAATAGCTCAGTGGATTAGGCAGGGCAGGTACCCTGTGTCCATTGTGCAGCTGAGGAAATGAAGGCTCAGAGAGAAGGGAGAAGGAACTTGTCCAGACTCACATAGATTTAGTTGCAAGGCTCCAAGCTCCTTCTGTGGTTCTACTCTTTTTTTTGTGTGTGTGTGTGTGATTTGGGTGAAAATTTACAGAGCAAATTCATTTTCCATACATCAGTTCATACACATTTTCTTTCATGACACTGACTGCAATTCCCCACAATGTAACAGCTCTCTCCCCACTTCCTCGCTGTAGTTCTTCCCTGTGTCCTTATCTATGCACTCCTGCCCCAAGCTGTCTCCTTGTGCAAACACTGCCCTTCTGTTCTCCCATGATTGAATACTCCAAGGAGTGTATCTACCTGATGTGAATGTTCACCCCATGTGCCTATTGTTTGGCTGGAAGCCATGGGAGTGAGTGTGGTTCTGTTCTTTATGTGCTGCCCAGGAGACTAGAATGCTGGGAAATTAAAGGAGAGAGCCCCTTCCGACTTGGGACTTCCTTCTTTCTTCCTTCCCTGTACACCCTCCTCCGACTCCCCCCCTTTCGTCCTTCCCTTATGTTGGGCCCTAGAGCTACCGTGCTGAACAAGACACAGCCCAGGCCCTCATAGAGCTCACAGCCCAATGAGGACAAAGACTTCAAATCAGGCAGTTACACCCCAGCGAGCTAGAGGCCATGGTGGGGAGGGACACAGCAGGGGCACCTGACCCAGCCTGCTGAAACATTGTAGGCTGCCAGTAGGAAACGACATCTATCCTGTGACTGCCTCCATTCCTTCCAACGATTCTGCCTGGCTCAGTTCTAGCCCCATGTCCTCCAGGCAGCTGCCTGCTCTCCCAGAACCCAGAGGTCCCGACAGCTCCCATGAGCAGCATACCCTTCCTATGTGCCTGCCCAGTTCCTGGCCCATGCACAGGGGAGGCTGAGCAACTCTGGTGTCCAGTCCAGGACTTGGACTCCATGTGAATGGGGGTGGTGGGTTCAGAGGACTCCCTTGGCTTGGGGTGAGCTCTCTGCTCAGCTACATGCAACCCCCCACCTCCTGTGCAGGAATCCACCTTGAGTGATGACTCCACGCCCCCCAGCAGCAGCCCCAAGATCCCAAGTGGCCCCCGACAAGAGGCCAAGTGCTCCTACCCGTATCACACGTTGTCCCAGTCTTCAGATGAGGTGAGTATGGCTGGCCACACTACCAGCTGGCCCCTGACCTCTGATTCTGTGCAGGCTGCAGGCCAGGCCTCCACCCCTCACTTTCTTTGGTCTCTGCCCAGTTCCTGGAGGAACCCCTCCCCACAGTCCACCACTGGACCAGTCAGCAGGTGGGCCAGTGGCTGCACAGCCTCAACCTGGAGCAGTATGCTGCCGAGTTTGCTGCACGGCAGGTGGACGGGCCGCAGCTACTGCAGCTGGATGGAAGCAAACTAAAGGTAGGTCAGGGTGGAAGGGTCATGACCCCAGCCTGAGCCGGAGCCTCTTTTCATCCTGACGTTTGACCTTTAGCTCAGCCTCCCAGGCCGACCTTTTCATTCCCTCTAAGCCCACTCTGGTGGTGTAGTGCCTAAGGCATTCAACTGCTAACCAGAAGGCTGGCGGTTCAAACCCATCAGCCACTCCTCAGAAGGAGACTGGGTAATCTACTCCCATAGTGACACTGCCTCAGAAACTCAAGGAGGGGTCGCTGTGAGTTGGATCAGACTCGACGGCAGTGAGGTTTTTTTTTTTTTTCAGTTTAAGACCACTGCCCTGATCTCTGACCTCCAAGCCAGATCCCTGGCCTAATCCTTGGCTCCCCAGTCTGTCTGAAACTCAAGCCCAACTCTTTGACCTTTGACCTCAGATGAGCCTTGGAAGCTGCCGACAGTAGTAGTGGTGTACCTCACCCACTGACCAGCTCTGTGACCTTGGGCAAGTCACTTCTCATCTTTAGGCCTCAGGGGCTTGGGCAGGGTTATCCCAAGACTGAAATCCTAGAGCGACAGGGGCCAGGGCCCTCAACCCTCATCTCTCCCAACCCCGTCCAGTCTGACCCATTGGAGAGTCACAGTCTGGGAGGTGGAGTTTACATTCAGGGAGGACTTCAAAAGCTCAGAGGAGAAGGGGGCAGAAAGTACCAGGGAGCTTGGGTTGCCTGGGGCCATGGATGGTTCTGGGACTCCTTCCCTCACCCTGGCTATACCGCCAGCTGGCCCCTGACCTCTGACTCTGTGCAGGCTGCAGGCCAGGCCTCCACCCCTCACACTCACTTTCCTCCCCCAGAGCCTGGGGCTCAGCAACTCGCATGACCGGGCACTAGTGAAGCGGAAGTTGAAGGAGCTGGCAGCGGCTGCCGAGAAGGAGCGCAAGGCCCAGGAGAAGGCTGCACGGCAGCGAGAGAAGCTCCGGCGCAGAGAGCAGGAGGCCAAGAAGAGCTAGGGGAGGCGGGGGCAGGCGCTGGTACCCAGGCACCGTTCGGCAGGCACAGGCCTCACTGGGGAGGCTGGGCCTGGGCACCAAGCTTGGGACAGCCTGGCCTCACACTCTCGAGAGGCACATATCCTCTCACCCTGTCTGGACCTAGAGCCCCCAGAAAGGGAGACCCCAGGGAGAAGAGCCAGTTATAAAGGGTTTCAAGGACTTATCTGGAAGAGTTCCTGGGGGAGGTGGCAGATCAAGGGAAGAAGAGGCCAGGGCTGAAGCACCCTGGGACCCCAGAGTGGCCTGGGTCAGGCTGACCACTCGCCCATAGCCAAGGGTGGTGCCGGGAGCCGGAAGTGAACAGGGATGCCTCCCTGCCTGCCTTCCAGAGGCCCCGAGAGGCGTGAGGGTCTCAGGGCTCAGAGAAGTAGGATCAAGCTTCCCTGCAGGAGCAGGCACACAGAGTTGTTGCTCCCCAGCTCGCAGAGGTGGCTGTGGGTTGGGAGAGCTCTGTGCTGCTCCCCAGGGAGGCCGGTGGGCACTGCAGCAAGCCACACTCAGGGTAGACTCCCAGCCGAAGTCCTTGGCAGGAGAGCACAGGAAGCAGCATGGGGCCAAGTGCGATCTTTGTAAGGACTTCAGAAGGGAGGATGAAAATCCCCTTCTCTTCCCTTCCCTGTCCCGTGGGTCCCAACAGGCAAGATGACATCCATAGAGATCTGCCCCTCCTGGGGCCCATTCAAGGTCTAGCCTTTGACCCATTCCTCAAGCTGTGGCCCATTTCTCCTGCTGCTTCCTCGAGGGCCCTTGGGCCCTGTGGGGGCAGAGGAGACCTGGGAGCTGATGGAGAGGACACCCCACCACCGTTGCCTAGGTGGTGCAGAACTGGTGAACCCTCACCCCAGCCAGGCAGGGGCACAACCTAGGAGGGCCCCTGGAAACCAGTGGATTGGAAGTGTTCATCAACCCTCCCCATTTAGGTCCCTGTCAGGGCCTCAGTGGCCCTCAGAACTGGGTGGATTGTGAAGGCCCCAGATGCTTGGGCTACTGGGCGGGCGAGGCCAGCCCTCTGGGTGGGGGTGGGGGCTGGCTATCCAGCCTACCACAGCAGACCAGAGAGGGCATCTGTCCTTGTTAGTGAATGTCTGGGAAGGAGCAGGTCAGATACTGGCCAGCAGCTAGCCCAACTTGCAGGGCCCTGGCTGGAGTTACCAGTCAAGTCAGGGGCCTCTGACTGGAACCCCGTTCCACCTCCTCCCACCTGCCTGGAGGGCTGGACAGGTAGGAGCCCCTGCTGACTCCCCTCATTTCTGTGTGGGGTGCAGTTGAGCTCCTCTATTTCTGAGAGCCACTGCCTCCCCTGGCCCTGGAGCTGCAGCTTGAGGGCCAACCTGGAATGGCCAGGGCCATGTCCCTGGGACTCTGCCCCATCCTCTTCTGCCATCTGTGCTAGGAGAGGAACTTCAGAGGGGGACTGAGCTATGGGGACACTGGCACCATCTGGGGCTGCTGGATGGGCCCAGGGAGGCTGGAAAGCACCTGTGTCCTTGAAGGTGTCAGGAGCTATAGTGGGTGCCCACCTGCATGTGAAGGGGGAGGTGGTTCTAATTTATTTCAATAAACATGTACGATGTGCCAGTGACCTTCCTGTCTGTCCCATGGAGGATGGGGTTTTGCAGAGGGTGGTAGGTGATGTGTCTGTCCCTACTGCTGGTCTGTCAGGTGTTCTGAGTGGATGGCTTGGGCTGGTGCTTCACTTGGGGTCCAGTGAGCTGGGCTGGTTGCCAGAGTGTGTCACGTGTTGCTCAACGGGGTGCCACAGTCTGTGTGTTCGTGGGCATGATCCCTGCCCCCTACTCCCACCCACCCACCCAGGAAAGCAGCCAGGCCACAGTCTCATTCAGTCTCCTCTTTACTGTGGTTGTCATTGTCACCATCACAGCCACTGGGAGGAGGAGCACACAATTCTAACCCCGTATACTAGGGGAAGGGGGGCATTCAGGGTTATGGAACTAGCTGTGTACACAGAGCGTTCAAGGGGGAAAGCCACCCCAAGCACATGTGCGTGTAGGCACAGCAGGAGCTAGGGACTGTGTGTGTGTAGGGGAGGCGGGTGAGTGTGTGCATCTGAGGACATCCAGGGAAGGGCTGGGGAGGGAGCCTGCAGAGCCTGGAGCAGCTCGGTGGGTGGGCAACTTCCCAGGCTCCCCAGCTTCCTCCACTTTAGTGCCCTGGGGCAAGAGCCTCTCTCTCCTTGCAGCCTCGACTTTAAGGCTCAGAGTGGAGGGAAAGGCTGCAGGACCAGGTCCATGACTGGGGTCCCAGAACCCTATCCCTTTCCCCACCCACTATCCCAGATCTGGGGGCTTCTAGTCCTTTCCTAACACTGACAATGGGCCAGGGCCAGGGCCAGGGCTGGGGGAATAAGGCAAGCAGGTCACCCACGTGAAAAGTCAGGTCTGTGTAGGGCAGTGAGGGGGACCCAGGGCCCCTGGCAGAAAGTGACAGCCTGGTCTCCAAGAGGACTGCCATGGAAAAGGACCTCTGGAACACCCAATCAGGGAGGAGATTGCCCCCCCAACTCTCAGGCTTCACCCACAGAGATTGGACACCAAGGAAACCACCTATGGGTCTCCACAGAGGCAAAGATTGGCACGTAGGGGCCACCACAGACGTGTCATTGCAGTGATTTCCATAGACAGAACCTGGTCATCAGAGAAAACCCCCCACCCAGACCCTGGGGGACAGGAAGGGTCCCCATGGTGGCCAGCCCCAGAGACAGCAATCCATCCTCTCAGGGGCAGATGAGTGGGGGTCCCCTAGCTGACACGGTAGGTGGACGTGTTCTTGGGCTCCGTGCTAGGCACACACCAGTCGCCAGCCTCCTGGATGGTCTGATAGTGGCGCCAGGCTGACTTGTTGTAGACAGGCAGGCGTTCCACCGAGTCCGTGGACAGGGCCTGGAGAGCGCTGGGGTCAGCCTCCCCCATTTCCCAGTGCCTTGCCCACTCCTACCACCCTTTCTCCAAGGTGGGCTGTGGTGGCCACTGACCATGGCCAACATCTCCCACCCCACGTCTGAATCAGCTCAGCCTACACACCAGACAACGGCAAGACAAGGCCCCTCAGGCCCTGAGACTCCCAGGAAAAGGTCTGTCCCTCTGTGTCCTGCCCCTGTCCATTCAAGAAAGCTGCCCACTGAAAGGGGAAGGGATTGGCATCCTCTGGGACCTTGAGCAAGGTCATCAACTCTGAACCTCAGTCTCCCCATGCAAGCATGAGGAGCTAAAGGGCAAGACCTCTGTGGCTCCCCTTCCCTCCGAGTCTAACATGTCAAGGGTCCCCAGCACAGGGTCTTAATCTTGGGCTCTGGACTCCCTGAAATTGCCTGCCAAGCTGGGTGTGCCCAGGGGAGTGACACAGCTTGAGGAACTGTAGTTCTACTCAGATTCCCAGAGTCTGGGACCAGGAAGGGCCTGGAGGGAGGGATGTAAAACCTAACGGCTGGGACAAACCCCTCACCTCAGCCGCTCCACAGACAGGGCCTTACCTTGAGATAGATGACAGCGTCGGTCCCAAAGCCCTCCATGGAGAAGAGCTGCAGGTCCCCCTGGAAGTACTTGGCGTAGAGGCGGGAAATGGGGAGGCCGTAACCAAAGCCAGCCTGCGAGGGGGCAGGAGGAAAGTGGGGTGAAGAGGTGGCTGGTACTTGGCTTCCTGGTGGCTGGATGGATTGGTATGGGGAGTGATGGAGGCATGGATGTGGGGTGAAGGGTGCGAACTGGGGTCATGCAGGGCAGGATTCCTGGAGCTGGGGCACAGAGGGGATGTGAGAAAGAGACAACTTTGAGGCATTATACAGGTGTGTGTGGGCTGAAGAAAATCAGCTGGTGGACACAGAGAGAGGTGTGTGTGTCGGGGGGAACAGTATGTGGGGCAGGGAGAGGAGCTTGCTTTGGTAGCCAGAAGTCCTGGGTGTGAGTCTGGACAGGTCACAGGACCCCTCTGAATCTCAATCTGTACAAAGAGATGATAAACCCTCCCCTGGGAATTGAGAGGGAGGCGTCGGTGAGCTGAACAATGTCCAGAGAAAGGTAGGAATGCAGCGGGAGAAAGGCAGAGGGCAGAGGGTGAACTAGGGGACAGTGACAGACAGACACCCGACAGGCACTTGGCTGAGTGCAGGCTGGAGAGAGATGAGAGACTCAGGAATGGACAGGCCCAGAGATTCGGGGAGAGACAAGTGCCCTCACATGCAGCCACACAAAAAGGAAGAGGCCATGGGAGGTAATGAAGCAAGAGATGGGGCAGGGTGACAATCGGACAAGAAGACATGAAAAGACAGACAACCATCTTCCTGGGAGGCCAGAGGGGGGCTGGAGTGATGCCATCTCACCAACGGGGTCCCCCCAGTGCCGGGCTGAGGGGTAGGTGCTGTGGAGTACATGTAGCTGAAGAGTCGCTCAATCTTCCTCAAGGGGACACCCCCACCTCGGTCACTCATCTGGAGGAGATGCG
The DNA here is from genome assembly GCF_000298275.1 of Orycteropus afer afer. Classification (NCBI taxonomy): domain Eukaryota; kingdom Metazoa; phylum Chordata; class Mammalia; order Tubulidentata; family Orycteropodidae; genus Orycteropus; species Orycteropus afer. Next base: position 4,100,552 of record NW_006921672.1, read on the forward strand.
GCATGTCAGGGCCTCTCCAGAGTCGAATTTTCCATACAGCTCTACCCCTGGCACCTCCAACCCCATCATGGTCATCATCCCCATCAGGATCTGCCCTGAGCCCATCATATGAGAGAGGGTTAGATGAAAGTCTACATCTTGGCCCCAGGTAGGAAGCCCCTACCCGCCCTGCTCCCTGGTCCCAGGGTCAAGGGCCATACTTTAATGGACAGATCTTCCTCTCCCAAGGCCAACATGACCTTGATAGGGGGGAGAACGAGGCTGGATTCATGGCTTTCCACTGTTGCCCGCATGGCATTCTGTGGAGGGAATGAGGTAAGAGATGATTGAGAGAAGCCTAGTCCTCCCCCCCCAGCCCCTGAGGGACCATGTCCCAGTCTCCTTACCTTGAAGAGCTCAAAAAGCATGTGGTAGAGGTGGGACGGGACATAGACCATGTGAATTGGCTGTTTGGAGTTGGATGCTGCAGGAAAATCAAGACCAAAGAACAGGAAATTATCAAGTGGTCACCATTCAACACTTATTCACCCAGTATCTAGCATCCAGCACTCAACCACCCATCCACTGTCCGTCCATCTGGTCATCTATTCATTCAGCATTCATCCACACATCTATCCATTCATTCAGCATCCATTCGACCATCTATCCATCCATCCCATATCCATCCATCACACTATGTCTGTCCATCCATCTGCTCACCCATCCATTAAGTATATACCCAGAACTGTGTGCCAGGCCCTGGGGACACAGAAGTACACTGATCCATCTCTGCCCTCCAATGTCTTATACCTGCAGAGAGGTACACTTGGAACAAGGAGAATGCCTAACTACCTAGGCTGGGAGGTCCAGGAAGGCTTTCTGGAGAAACTGGATTAGAACTGGGCCTTATGGGAAGATTAGGATGTGTGCAGGGTGACTTCTAGGTACAGAAGCATGAACCATCTCAGGCACACAGGCATGGGAGTGGCAGAGGAGCAGGTGGGTAAGGGAGATGGTGGAAGTAACTTCCAGGTTCCTACTTCTCTCTCTCACATACAGCCAGGCACCTCCCTTCTCATCAGCAAGTCTTGCCACTTCTACTTTCAAGACGGTGATCTAATCTACCCCCTTCTCTCCATCTCCAATGCTTCTACCTCCCCTTGCTTAGATCCCTGCAGTAAACTACTAATTGGTCTTCTTGGGTCCCTTCCTCTTCCTCTAACCTATAACTATCTTGAGAATGTCAAGCCCTGTTGTCACCTTGTTTCAAACCCTCCAATGGCTTCCCACTGCACTCAAAGCCCTCACTCCCATCCACAACCCCAGTCTCTCTCTCCAACTCCTTACCCCTCAACCTTCTAGCCTCACCACACTGGTCCTCTGGTGTTACCTCCTCCACAAGGCCTTCCCTGGCTGCTCTATCCAACACAGACCCCTGCAGCCATCCTCTCAACATCTAATCAGTCCTTCTTCTCTTGGTACAAGAACCCCTCCCTCCCAAATTTTAATTGAGCACATGGCTGCCGAGCCATTTTCTAAACTTCTAGCTTCCCTTGCAGCCAGACATAGCTAGGTGACTTATGCAAGTGATGTGTCTAACCTCTAGGCCCTGACTTCCACGTCCTAGGCTCAGATGTGGCTGTGGGTAGCCAGCTTCCACCCAGGGGCTAGAGAGAGGTAAACATCTCTCTTAATTAAGCCACTATTATATGGGTTCTGGGAAAGCAGCCAAACTGATATCCCATCTACTATATTGCCCTGCCCCATCACTCTCTCCTGTCACCCCAGTTTACTTTGTTCCTGTCACTGATTATGATCTGATGTTATCTTGTTTATGTTTGTTCATTGGTTCACGATCCCATCCTCCAGTGCCAAGAATGTGAGTTCCATGAGAACAGAGACCTTGCCTGTCGTGTTTCCTGTTTAATAATCATCAAATGATAAGTAATAATAATATACTACTGTGGAAGCTCTGCTTCTCCCCTTCCTTCCAGAAGAAAACAGTCCATGTTCCTGATTCCCTGTCCCCAGCCCCAGCCCTGCAGACACACACACACACACACACACACACACACACACATACACACGTCCTCACCATTGATCTCTTGGATCTCCAGGTCAGGTGAGGCCATGTAATACTTGTCACACAGGAGCTTAGCCATGTCATAGGCATCTGATAGAAGAGAGGGACCATTCAGGGCATGGAGCACGGCCCATCCTTATGCAGTTCTTTTGGCGTCACCAACATTAACCCCACAGGGACTGGAGCCCCACCCTCTGCACCTGCTGGGCTCCCAGTGGGCCAGGCACGGTGGGGATGACCCACCTTTCACCACATCAGAGACGTTGCAGTTGGGGTCGATGCTGCCAATGTGTTTGGGGTGGGCTGGGTTGGTGCTGCCGTCAAAGATCAGGGCTGGGGACAGGAAGAAAGGATGCGGCTGGCAGGGCCTCCGGGCAGTCACCAGCTTTCCCTCCCCCTGCAGGGCTCTCCAGCTTCTGCCTTTGTGGGCCCTGAGCCTCAGAGGCCCCACCACCGCCCTTCCACTTCCCAGGCTCTGGGCCTTCTCCGCCCTCCTCAGGCCGTTTTTAGCCCTTCCAAGGCCTGACGCTTTCTTCCTTCCAGAAGCCTCTCCCTCTATCATGTCTCACATGGAAACGCACCTATATCCCACACTGAATTCTTTTTTGCTACAGCATTTAAAAATAGTTTTTACTGTCTCACTTCTGTAATTATGTGAGCACAACGAACACATTTGATTTGCAATCGACTGCCACATTTCCACAATCATAGTAAATCCTGGGATAAGCAACTGTAAACAACCAACTGCCGGGGACTGTGATGAGCATTTCTGTGAATACTGAATTTCACACTTACTAAACAGGTGACATAATTTTACATCCTGTAAGCACTGAAGTATCGATTAACGTTGAAGTTGCGGTTTCCGGTTTTCACGTTGGAGCCAATGCCTCTTCTTTCCGCTTCTGAACAGCCCCAGGCCCCTGGGTGGCCCCTGCAGCCCAGCTCAGGCAACCGCCCGCCCCGGCAGCCCTGCCGCCCGCCCCGCCGCCTGCACTCACTGTGCTGGTTGATGAGCATACGGATGGAGATGCGGCTGAGGTAGAAGCGGTCCAGGAAGTACTGGATGTTCTGGTTGGAGACAGGGTCATCACCGTAAGTATCCTTATACTCAAGCACACCCTGTGCCATGGTGGGCACCACGTCATTGTGACGGTTCCGGATGGTGACCAGGGCATCTGTGAACCTGCAGGGGAGGACGCCCCTCAGACACTCCAGTCCTCATCTCCTCTCCACAGCGCCTTCACCCATTCTACCAGCCCAGCCCCCGCTGACACACGATGCCCTCCCCACTCTTCCCACAATCCCACCCTGCCTCTCCCACTTGCCTGCCTGACAAGCTCCTCACTCAAAAGCCTGGAGCTCTCAGTTTCTCCCAATGGGGCTTCCCAAGGGCCAGGCCTGTATCTTTCCTATCAGGCTCAGGGCACGCTGAGGGCAGGGGCTGTCTTCCCCTCAGACAAGGCCTCCCAAAGAATGGAATCTCTGTGTTTCTCCATAAGTCTGGGGGCTCCCTAAAGCAGACTCTGTCTCCCCCCTCAGAATGGATCTCCCTCAGAACACAGGTCATGTCTTTTTTCCTGTTGGCATATTTTCCCTCAAATCCCTTCTGGAGGGGCTGTGACCCCAGATGCCCTTTGCTTGCACCTGCCCTCCTGCCCCACCCCCACTCACTGGTTCAGGGTATGGTGGTCCTCAGGGTCCTTGTCCAGGAACGCCATGATGTCCAGGAGACTCTGGACATACCTGTGGGTGTGGACAACAGGGGACATTCACCTCAGCTCTGCGCTGGGCCAGGTTCCCCTTCTCACCCCACTGGCTGCACCTCACTCTTGTCCTGACCTCTCTGTGAGCACCACACAGCTGTACCGGCTGACAAGATGTGTCACAGTTTTTCTCTGCCCATTTCATCTGTACACAAGTCTCCCTGACAACACAGTAAATTATGTAAGAAACCCTCTAATTCGTTGCCCCCCCTTACAGTGCTTTTGAATCCGAGAATGATAGTGGAGTCCTAGGGTACTACAAATGGTTAATGTGTGCAGCTGCTAGCCAGAAGGTTGGTGGCTTGAATCCACCCAGAAGCACCTCAGAAGAAAGGCCTGCCAACCTAGTTCCAAAAAATCAGCCATCGAAGACCCTATGGAGCACGTTCTCTGACACACGAGGGGTCGGCATGAGTCAGAATCACTCTATGGCAACTGGTTTTCCAGCCCCTAAGTCACTGCCACCAAGTTGATTTGACTCATAGCAGCCCCCCCGCCCCACCTTGGGTTTCTGAGGCAGTATCTCTACGGAAGTAGATTGCCCGGTCTTCCTTCCAAAGAGTGTCTGGTGGATTTGAACTGCCAGCCTTCTGGTCAGCAGTCAAATGCCTTAGGTACTACGTCACCAGAGCTCCCGAGCGGGTAAGAAATGCCTAAGGCATTTGACTGCTAACCAGAAGGTTGGCGGTTCAATCCCACCAGCTGCTCTGTGGAAGGAAGACGGGGCAATCTATTTCCGTAAAGATTTACCTCCACAGAAACCCAATGGGGGTCACTGTGAGTTGGAATTAACTCAATGGCAATGAGTTTTATTTTTGTTTTTTTTTTGTAGGTAAGAGGGTAGGAATAATAGCCCCATTTTACAGTCCCTTCACATGAAACCAAAAATAGTCCCATAGCTGGTAAGTGATTTAATTAAGACTCAGAAATCTCTAGTGCTCTTGCCACTTACAGGGTGCTGTGACAGTAGAGGGTGGAAGAACTAGCCTTGGAGCTGGCTCAAGTCCCTCCTGGCTTGTCCACTTCTAGCTGTGTGGCCCTGGAGAAGTCATGGAACCTCTCTGGGCCTGAGTTTCCACCTCAGGAAAATGAGGGCATTTTTAAAAAAATATTTGGTTTTTTTTTTTGGTGAAAATATACACAACAGATCATATGCCCATTCAACAATTTCTACACACACAACCCTGTGACATTGGTTACATTCTTAACTCTCTTACCAGTGTCACTCTCTCTCCCCAAAGTGGTTCATCACCAACCCAAAAAACCAAACTCACTGCCATCCAGTCAATTCTGACTCATAGTGACCCCCAATGGGTTTCCAAGGCTGTAAATCTTTATGGAAGCAGACTGCCTCATCTTTCTTCTGTGGAGCAGCTGGTGGGTTTGAACCAACAACCTTCTGGTTAGCAGCCAAATGCCTTAATCACTACACCACCAGAGCTCCTCTGTTCCATCACCATTGCCCTTAAACAGTTCATCAATGCTTTAGAGTTATTGTCGTCAGTTTGTTCTGTAGGTAATTCTTTAAAAGAGCTCAATGCGCAAGATGAACATTCCTTACTAATTTAGCTAAACTGTTGATTTTGAAGATGACTTCATCAGGGGATACTTTCAGTTCAAGGTCCAAAAAATTTCTCAGGGCAACAGATTTAGGGATCCCTCCAGAATGGTTCCAGTAAACCTGCATTTTATAAGAAATTTTAAATTTTGTTTCACACGTTTCTCCCTTTTGCTCAGGACTCATCTATTGGATCCAAAATGTTCACTAATGGTAGCCAGCACCATCCAGTTCTTCTGGTCTCCTGGCAAAGGAGGCAGTAGTAGTTCATGGAGGCAAGTAGACCTGCAGTCCAGTTCCTTCTCCAATTCCTGGGTCTCCTTCTTTCTCTGCTGCTCCAGGCACAACATAAAGACCAATTGTTGTACCTTAGAGGGCCAATTATACGATTTTAAGACTCCAGACACTACTCACTGAACTAGGGGGGAGAACAGAAACTTTATCAACAGTGTTAGGTCAACTGGCTGGACAGTCCCACGAAGCGATGACCCTAAGCCTTAGAACTAAGAGAACTGATCTCATGAGGAGCTGAGTTCCACCTAAGCAGTTGCAGCAGCATCCCCTTTTTGTTTTGTACTGCTGTTTGGTGAGAATGAAACGTGATGGTTAGCACAGTGCCTATCACACAGTGAGTGCTAAGTGCTTGATCTGTTCTAAATGGTGGCTCCTACATTGCTGACAGCTGAGTACCTCTTCTGAGTCCCCAGGCAGTAGGCTCTCCACTGTTTGTACTGGGAGTTGGCTCTGAATCACATCCTGCTTTAATCTGCCATGCCCTGGGGAGCAGTGCATGACTCACTGATGACAGGAACGGGGTCTGCCTCAAGTCCTAGTGCTCCTCCTGCTCTCCCCACTCAGGGTCCAGCACAGTGCCTGACACACAGGAGACAAGGCATCAGTCACTGATAGGGGTGCAGGGAGGCCTAGGCAGCAGAAGAGATCAGCTTTCTCTACAGAGGCAAGCCTCTAAGCCAGAAAGGCACCCCACCGGCAGGACGGTCAGCATAGCACTTCTTGGACCACACCTCAATCTCTCTGGAGAATAATAACAGCCAACATTTACCAAGTAAACATCAGTGCCTGCCTGTGCTCAGAGTCCTACAGAGTCTCTCATCTTCCAACGGCCTTGTGAGCATATAATATTTACCCCTTTTCCAGACAAGGAAACTAGTTCAGAGAGGTCAGGTGATATGCCCAGGGCCACACAGCAAGCAGCAGGTTTGGGATCCAAATGCAGGTCTGTCTGACTTCAAGTGTACACACCAAATCTCAATGTCCACAATGGTCCGAACAGTGATGGTGCTGCTGACGTCACTGGTGATGGATGCCAGTATTGATTGGTCAGTTGCTGCGTATGGGCCAGGGCTCTGCTCTGTGGTTACCTGCTCCCTGTACTTTAACCTCCACAATAACCCTGTAAAGTGGGTGCTACTTCTTGGCCCATTTTACAGATGGGAAAGTTGACATGCAGGGCTGGGATTCCCTATCCCAGGCTTGTGTGACTCCAAATCCTTTGCCCCCTAACAATGTCTGGGATGGAGCTCCATGCAGATATGTTTCTTGGAGGGAGAGAAGATTGGGGGAGAGAACCTACAAGTGTGCAAGGCTCGGGGACAGGCAAAGAGAGGAAGTGGAGATAGACTGCAAAGTGAGGGTCCTGGAACCCCTTCCTAAGAGCTGGGGGTGGAAAGAGGGGAGGTTGGGCCTAGGAGGCTGACTGTGATTGGTCAGAGGCCTGTGGGGTTGGGGGAGGCAAGGTCAGAGTCCCAGCATCCAGGGGTAAGGCAGTGCCCCCAGTGCTGCCCAATGCTCCCCTGCATGGCTGCCCAATGAACTCTAGAGGGCAGTAATGAGGCCTGGTCACAAGGCATTGAAGTAAGCAAAGGTCACCTGGCAACAAAGGTACTGGGAGAGCGGCCAGCCCCAGGCCTGTCCCGTCTGTGAAGCATGGTTTGGAATCCCAGCCCTGACTCCCCCACAGGGGAGTGGTCCTGACAGTACTCTTGGGAAGGAGAGAGGACAGGATGAGAGGGATTTTCCCAGAGGACTTTTGACCCTGATGCCACCCTGTAGCCTCCAAGAAACTGGCAACCAGCTTTCTTGCCCTTGGACCAGATCACTGGGAATAACGCAATGCTGACTCCCAGGCTGCCTGCCCCTTAGCTCTGGGAGGCCTGGAAGCTCAGTGCAGTGGGGAGTCAGCCCTTCCAGGTTCATTTGCCTTGGCCAGGCTGAGCACGTAGTGGGGCCTACACAAAGCTCCAGAGAGGCCTGGGGTCCCTGCACCAGCTGAGCTCAGCAGTAAACAAGGCCACCCAATGTACCCTTGGTAAGAAGATCTCGAGCTTCCTCTCCCCTAGCCCAAGGGCATGTGGAAGCCCACCCAGACCCTGCCTTCTGGGGCTCCCCTGTCCCCCCAGCTCTCCTGTCTGACAAAGAACCCTGGATTTGGGAGGCAGGACAGGTGAGATGGGGGCGAGGTGGAGAAGTTTATGGGTATTGTAACCAGTATGTGGGTGGTGGGAGGGAGGCTGTGTGCAGGCATGTGTGGGAGCAGGAGCCTGGCTGAGTGTGTGGGGGAGTGTATGTGTGCCTGTGAATGGTGTGTGTGTGTGTGTCCTGGCAGCCACTGTGGGGAAGGGGTGTGAGCAAGCTGACAGCCATAGGAGGAAGGTTACTCAATCCACTGGAGGAGAGAGGTGACAGATGTGACTGGGGAGGGTGGTGGACAGGGTGTAGGCCCTGAGACAGGCAGATCTGGGTTTCACTGCTGGGGCTGCCCTCCACAGGCCACGGGTGCCTCACGGTGCTCTTCTAAAATATGGGGTCTGTGGCAGTAACCACTTCGTGGGACTGTAGTGAAAACTGGAGAGGATGATGCAGTGTCCACGCTCAGTAAGTACTTGTTCCTACTTTGGTTCTACTATGATTATGAACAGAGTGGCTGAGGGAGTCAGCGAGACCATGGACCTACAGCCCTAGCTCTGTGCCTGCCACGGAGCAGGCCCCAGGGGGTAGAGCCACTGTGCT
>NW_006921672.1:4110014-4181036 GCF_000298275.1 Orycteropus afer afer
AGGCATATGAGCTAACATTTATACTAGGTAGCTACACTCCTTGGAGAGAACAATCATGGGAGAATAGAAGGGCTGTGTATGCACAGGGAGACAGCTCAGGGGACAGGAGTGCATAGCAGGGAAAGGCACAGGGAAGAAGTAAGTATGGGGAAGAAGTGGGAGGGGAGCTGTTGCATTGTGGGAAATTGTAGTCAATGTCATGAGACAAAGTGTATGTGAGCTGCTGTATGGAAAATGAATTTGCTCTATAAACTTTCACCCAAATCACAATAAAAAATTAAAACAAAGAATGTTAACTCTACCTTAGTGATTTTATATAGACAAGTTACTGCATTTTCTTTATATCTGAAGTAAAAATAGTAATAAGACTTATAACACTGATGTGAAGATTAAGTGTGCAAATACATAAAAACATTTAGACCAGTTCCTGACACACAGCAGGCCCTCAAGGTGTGTCTGTTTGTTGACATCATCACTATAGTTATTACTTTGTTGCCCAATAGACACTTCCCAATGATGCAATGACATCATCACTGGCCTGTGGGTGCAGCTGCCCAGAAGCCCAGGGACACCACTTGTGCTTGAAGAATTCCACCCACTTGCCCATCTAGCAGTGGCATTTGGCCTTTAGCAAGGGAATTGCTTCCCATTTTATAGATGACAGATCTGAGGGTCAGAAAGGCCATTTGGTTTGCTGAAGAACTGGTGCAAGGGGTTAATGTGCTCAGCTGTCAACTGAAAAGTGGGAGGTTCAAGCCCGCCCAGGGGCACCTGGGAAGAAAGGCCTGGTGGTTTACTGCTGAAGAGCGGCCACTGAGCAGCCTGTGGAGCGCAGTTCTACCCTGACACACAGGGCTGCCACGGGCTGCAGGAGAGCCTCAAAACCAAACACGCCAACTTCAAGCTCGGAGCTTTCTACCACCCTCCAGTCACCTCCAACACAAGGTCCTCCTCCCCCAAGTCTGTCCAGCTGAAATGAGGTATCAGGTTTATTTAGCACTATAACAAAAAAAACCTAAACTCACTGCCGTCGAGTCAGTTCCAACTCATAGCAACCTCTCCTTGGGTTTCTGAGGTGGTATCTCTACAGAGGGAAGGGAGCTCTGGTGGCGTAGTGCCTAAGGCATTTGACTGCTAACCAGAAGGCTGGCAGTTCAAACCCACCAGCCACTCCTTGGAAGGAAGATGGGGTAATCTACTTCTACAGAGATACCACCTCGGAAACCCAAGGAGGGTCACTACGAGTTAAATCGATTCGACAGCAGTGAGTTTGGTTAGTTATCTCCACAGAAGCAGATTGCCCAGTCTTCCTTCCGAGGAGTGGCTGATGGGTTTGAACCACCAGCCTTCGGGTTAGCAGTCAAATAAATGCCTTAGGACTACGCCACCAGAGCTCCTTGTTAGAACCAGGAGTTCTCATTGGCCGAAAGTGACTCTTGCCTAGAACCTTTCCCCAGCTGAGTGGAAACAGCATTCCACATATTAACTGTTTCCACTGCTAACACTAGCATTGGTGTAGGACTTGTGTCTTTCCTGAAGGGAGGTTCTCTTTCTGTTCATCAGACTCTGAGGCTAGTGATCCACTTGCCAGGCCCTGGAGAGCCACCCCCCGCCTCTTGTGCAGACCATGTCCATCTCCACTTCCTCTATCATCCAAGCTAGCAGGGGTTTCTCTAGGAGACAGCCACCATGAGCTTGTCAGGAAGTCCTTCCTGCCCTCAAACCTTAGTCTCTCTTGCTGCAGCCAATGCCCACTATCTCTGGAAGCACCCTCAGTAGGGTGTCTCTTCAGTGTGTTGGAACACTCAGTATTTAGCAGTCTTTGGACTGCTCTCCTCAAAGCTGAATCAACCCCTGGAAAGTGCTCGCTCTTTGCCTAACTTTGCTGCCTCCTGCTGTTGCCTGACATCACTTTTAAGCTTTGAGGAAAGAGTAAGTTAGGCCAAGCCCCACAGGTGTGACTTATTTTCAAGAAGGGGCCCTGGAGGCCCTGGGGGAGCCACTGTCGGTCAACAGCTCCACTCCCACCTTTAACTCTCCCAGGAACACAATGTCCAGGGAGGGGCCTGAGAAGCCCTGTTCTGGGGACAGGGACCAGCCAGAGAGGCGGCCAGGTCAGTCAGCCGGACAGAGCTGGAGGAAGGCTGAGGAGAACAGATGGCACCTTCTGTCTCCTCCTCGTGACTTCCACAGCACCCTGTGGTGGGAACTGTTGACTGGCTCAGGGATCCTAGAATTCTGAGGGGCGGGCCCCTCCCTGCTGGGCTTCACGAAAAGGAAGCTCGGCCCTCTGTCCCCTGACCCGTCTTTACTGCTACACTAACAGCACTGTGACCACAAAGTTATGTGCTCAGACACCACAGTAGGCCCTTTCCTGCCACCATATCTTTGCATACACGGTTCCTTTAGCCTGGAATCTTCCTTCCTTCCTTCTTGGTCTGTGGCTCACGTAAGGCCCCATAAGGCCCAGTGACAACTCACCTATTTCAACTCCCCTGCAACTTCTGATTCACTAATGTTCATTTTGCACCTAACACGTGCCTGGCCTTGCAAGTGAAACTTTATCTCATGTTGTTTCATTAAAAGAAGTCATTTATATGCAGGCTCATGCACAGAGAAAATGCTGGAAAGCACCAATAAAATCTTAAGATACCTAAAAAGAGTTTGGTGATGGGGTGGAAGGTGGTGGTTGGCGTTTCTTTCTATCTGCACGTTCTGTGTTTTCCAAATGTCAAAGTGAACATGTTATACTTCCATGATGAGAAAACCACCCCTAAATTATTCTTAAATACTATTTTAATTCTTAATTTAAAGGAAACTGGCTCTTCAGCAGTTCACTGATCCTGCCACTATCTATGTGGCACTTAGCTCCCCTGCCTTGGTGAGGAGTTGTGTTCTCCCTCTGGGATCCCGGCCTCCCCAAGGGTAGCTGCTGCTGTTTTCTTAGATCTGCCACAGTGCTGGGCTCAAAGTAGGTCTAAGTACACGGTCCTGAATCTAAGCAAAACCACAGCCACACCATCCCACAAGTTTAGAAGAGCTGGCAGATTTCTGAGTGAGTGCCACTAGAGTGATGAGTATTAGCTGTTCCTACACCCAGTCAATGCGGCAAATGCTCGTTGCTTCCTTGTGTGTCTGGCCATTGGCTAATGTCATTTTATTACTTAACTCTGGATAGAGTTAAGGGAACTGTCCTGAGCATCTTCTCTGTTATGGCCACTACACGCATTAAACTTTGGTCTTTGCCCTCCTAAGCCATTTGGCTGGGTGCTGCGCCATCCCTGTGTCTATTTGAGTGTGTTCCAACATCTAGAGCAGTCTGAGAGATAGCTTGGATTATATAATTTGTTCACTGGATACATTTTCTTGTTTCTCTACTTCCTTAAAAGTATCCTAGAAAATAGTACCCAGCAAAGGCAAAACCTCACACCAGCAGGTCTGGTGGCTAATGCTGACGTGACTCTGCTTTGGGATTTTAGCTCTGAAAGCTATGATTTTTCCCAGGGTTTGGCAAAACCATGATTTACCAAAAGGAGTTCTAGTGGCAGTGTCTAAGGCATTTGACTGCTAACCAGAAGTTTGGTGGTTCAAACCCACCAGCTGCTCCATGGAAGGAGACAATCTACTTTCATAAGGATTTACCACCTCAGGAAAAAAAAAAAAGACTTCCCACCTCAGAAAAACAATGGGGGTCGCTATGAGTCGGAATGGCCCTGACAGCAATGGATTTATGATTTTCACCAAAACTCCGGATGCTGGGCTCCTGGAGAAAGGAGGACAGTAAACGTAAGGCGTCCGTTCCACAGATGCTGGAGCAAAGGGGCTTGATCTCAGTCCCTGCTCTGCTTAGGAGTCCCATGTGACATCGGGCAACCCCCTGGCCTCTCGGAGCCCCTGGGCCTCCATGGAACCCCGTCCCTGGCGGCTGATGATGGAGTGGGGGGGCAGCACCCCAACCAGGGGTCTTACCAGCTCTGGACCAGCTGCACGGACGGGGTGCTCAGCACCCGGTCGGGAAGCAGATTGATCTCCTTCATGATGTTAGCCAGGCGCACAGGCAGCTCCTGCCTGAGGAAGGTGAATGAAGTTTTCTCACAGGCATTGCTGGACCCTGAGGGGAGGAGAGAAGGGTGAGTCCAAGAACTGCAAACCAGCGGAGCCAGAGGACATCTTCGGGGACAGGTCAGTCAAGCTCATGTACTTAGGGCTCAGTGAGGAAGTAACCTGCCCAAGGGCTTGTTGCAAACAAAGGTCTCCTTTTCCCCTGAGTGTCCGCCCAAGCCTCTGTCCACCTGTCTAACCCTCTAGGGGGCTGCATCCACTCCCCACCACCAGGTGAACCTTTAACTATGGGGGGCAGGGCCTTCCCTAGGTCTACTTGGAGCTGCCTCTGGCCTAAGTCCCCTTACTCTTCTCTTTCCCTCCCTCCCAATAGACACCCATTTTAAGGGACTGATCCAGGTAAGCAGAGGAGCCTGGGAAATTATCACTACCCAGGGTAGGCAGCTGAGCCGGGATCACTGCAGCTCAGGGTGCCCAGCCCATCCTCACCCAGGCTGGCCCTGGCTGGCCCACTGCAGAGTGGGCCCCTGCATTAAGGCCCCCATGCAAGGCAAACAGAGCCCAAGGATGGTAGCCCAAACACCTTGGTCTGGCTTCAAGAAATGTGCACATGGAGGACTAAATAAGGCCATGGCTTGGAATCAAGAGACCTGAGTTCTAGCCCAGGCTCTGCTTCTACCTCAGTCATTTATATCGTGCCACCATCCTGAAAGTTTCCATTTCTCCCACCGTACGAGAATGAGCTGAGCTCTGATGTGAGCTGTGACATTTTCTTATTGAGGCCCAGTCTGGGCTGGACAGCTGCTGGGGCTGGTAGTGGGCTCAAGAGGCTTTCCTGTACAGGAACAGCTCAAGACTCAAACAGGCCAGGGGGTGGGCGAGTAAGTCCTGGGAAACAGGTGCCCTTGTGTTCTGGCTGTCACCTCCCCACCCCCTCCCGTCAGTGACGCAGCTGTAACCCGAGAAAGGCACTGTCTCCTCAACTCTTCGAAGACCTGGGCCATATAAAACGAAAATCCACTGCTGTCCAATCAATTCTGATTCATGGCAACCCTATAGGAGACAGAACAGAACTGCCCCATTGTGTTTCCAAGGCTGAAATCTTCATGGACGCTGACTGCCACATCTTTCTCCTGTGGAGCACCTGGTGGATTCAAACTGCTGACCTTTAGATTAGTAGCTAGGTGCTTGAACCACTGTGCGGTCAGGGCTCCTTCAGAGACCTGGGAACTCCCTCCCAACTTCCAGCTGGCACCATGGAAATACCACGTGGACAGGCAGGGCCCGTACAATGGCTGCTTCAACCGCTGCCACATTAGCACAGTCTTGCTCCTGCCCCATGGCCATCCCCAGATCCTGGTGATGGGTGAACCTGGTCCAGGAACCCAGGGGCAGCCAAGGGTAGGTACAAGTGGTCCGGCCTCACCTCATGGTGCCTAGGGCCCTGCTCTACCAAGGACAGGGGGCCAGGCTGGGGCAGATTTGATCTTCAAGTGTCCTTGCCCACTGGGAAAGTCAGGGGACAGCTCCTTCAGTGAGTGGCATTATACTGGTCAGGGAGCCCCTCCCTGGTGGGCATCTTTTTCTGAAAAAGCCCCCTTCCCCAACTGCCCCCTCGTTTTCTCCCACTCTGTCCTTCCATGCCCAGCCCAACCTAGGTTTCCTCCTTCCAGATGGCTACACCTCCCCAACTCTGGTTACTTCCACCAGCACCTCACCCCCAATTTTCTCTCTACTCCCCATTCTCAGAGTCGTCATTACACCACATTAACCCTTCAGTGCCAGGATGCCACCTTGCTGTCTTCCTACCCTAATACTCCCACATACCCACTGTCCCTTGCTCTCCAAGATCTGTCACAAAGCCCAGGAAGAAACCCTGGCCCCCTCCTTCTCACTGCCCCCACTTCCCACTAGTAGTCCAATCCAGAGTCTCTCTTCAGCCGGGGTAATCATAACCCTTTCAGGCCCAGCTCTCTCCTTGTCTCCCAGTTAGTTAACCTTTTCTTGCCCGCACTCTTCCTAGCAACCGTTCTCCGTCACTCGGGGCCTCTCCTCCTCGTTAATCCTTCACTGCCGGGACCTCTTCATTCACCCCAACCATGCCCTGGCTACCCCTCTCGGTGCCAGCTGCCTCCCGCCCCCTCCGTACCGAAGTCCAGAAACTGCTTAATGGACAGCGGGGACGGGGAGAACTTGCTGAAGTGCTCGATGTATTTGGGCGCTCCTGCCAGGGTGGCATTCTTCAGCAGCGCCCGAACCCAGCGCATGGCGGCGGCGGCCGCAGCTCGGGCTAGGGATCCGTCACTGCACGCGCAGTGCTCGCGCTCGGCTCGGCCCTGCCGGGTCCAGGCGGGCACAGCTACGCGGTTCGGACGCCAGCACTCCAAGCCCTGCCCTAGCAGGGGCCTCCAAACTACAGCCAACCGGGCTCCTCGAGGCGCTCCGACGTCGCCAATGGCCATGCACAAACAACTACGGGAGAACCAATAAGCTTTCGCCTCGGCACGTGGCTTCCCCCTGGGCCCGCCTCCTTAACCCCGTCTTTGCCCCGGGCGGCCTGTTGTTTTGAAGAGCTCTAAGGCGAGTCCGCCTTTGATCCATTTAACTCCTCCCTTTCCTTCTAGGGTAAGCCTGGGTTAACCCCTTTCTTTCCAGAGGCCCCTTAATCTTGTTACTTTCTTTTCCCCACCTTCCTTTCCCTTGTTTCCTCCCCAAATCTCCTCCGCTTGCTGGCTCATTTTAACCATTTCCTTCCCTGAACTGTCTGGTAGCTTTCAAAGAAACTCTTTCCTCCCAAAGGTACCTGTTTCACCTGTCCTGATCTCTCCCTACTTTCTCTGAGAGGGTCTTGTGGATCCCTAGCCTCTGCTCAGCCTTCCCACAATCAGATTTCTTGGACAGTTTCGATGACAGTGACCCAGACTGTGAATATTTGCAAAATTTGGAAGCAGGATGCAAGCGGCCCATCTACTTCCACAAAGATCCAGGTATCTCAGAAGAAGGTGGTACTTTGCTTTTCCAGTTTAAAAACACCGAGTCAAAGCCGTTACAACAAGCAGCGGTGGAGGCAGCAGCTAACATCAGTGCTGTGTGTGGTTTTCAAAACATCTTCATTTGCACTATTATCTAGTTCATTTGACTCAACAGAAATCCTTGGACATCTATCTGAGAAAGCAGCCCTCTTCGCACTGAGATTCCTCAGAGAGAGGTCCCGGGAGGTGAATCGTGCTGTGGGCGGCCGGGAGCAGGTGCTGGTTCTGGCCTCCTTGGTTCCTCCTTTCCCTGCAGCCCCACCTCTCGGTAAGCAATGAACTGCGCCCTCTTGCGATCCAATGTGGTATAACCTGTACTGGGCCAAGCAGAAGGAACGCTGGTGGCGCAGTGCTTAAGCGCTGGGCTGCTAACGGAAAGGTCAGCAGTTGGAACTCACCAACCGTTCTGTGGGAGGAAGATGTAGTAATCTGCTGAGGTAGGTTTATAGCCTTGGAATCCCTATGGGACAGTTCTACTCTATAGCGTCGCTATAGGGTCGCTGAGTTACAACCGAGTCTACAGCAGTGAGTTTGGTTTTGGTTGGGTTGGGTGAAGGGCCAACACTTGTATGCCATCTTTCCTCTGGTTGTTTTCAACTGCATCTATCAAATGCCAAAGGTTGAGGGTTCAAGTCCACCCAGAGGTGCCTAGTGACTAGCGACTAGGTGACTAGGGGCTAGTGAGCTACTTAAAAAAACTAGCCATTGAAGACCCTATGGCGACAGCTCTCCTCTGACATGACTGGAGTCGCCATGATTCAGAATCGTCCCCTCGGCAACTGGTTTTTAAAGTGTGTGAGACTTTTTCCTGGAAAACAGGATTAAGACAAGTCTTTCCTTAGGGCTCAGTTTGGGAGATAGCTACATAATAACTAGTTACAGCAGAGTGTGATGAGTGCTGAACTATGCACAAGTCTTCACAGCAGGAGACAGCTGAATGGATGTCCCAGGCCTGGGACACACAGACCACTCAAGCCAGAGTGACACACCCACATACTCTATGGAGATGCATCCCTTGGAGCAGTTGACCACAGGGCACCAGAGGGGATGGTAATTGGGGGAAAAAAAGTGACTGTAAAGAATAGGACTTGTGGAAAAGTTTGGTTGTTCCTCAAAAAGTTAAACATAGCATTACTACATGATCCAGTAATTCTAAGGATACACTCAAAGACTTGAAAGGAGGGATATAAACAAATACTTGTACACTAACGTTCACTGAAGCACTATTCACAGTACTGAAAAGGTAGAAACAACCTGAAAGTCCATCAACAGATGAATGGGTAATCAAAATGTATACACACAATGGACCATTACTCAGCCATAAAGAAAAATGAAGTCTTGATACATGCGATGTGGCTGAACATTGAACACATGCTACATGAAATGAACCAGGCACAAAAGGACAAATATTGCATGATCCCACTTACATAAAAAATCTAGAATAAGCAGAGGTATAGTGACCAGAATTTATTAGTGATTACCAGGGGCTGGAGGGAGTGGGAGTCATTCCTTGAGGGGCACTGAGTTTCTGTTAAGAGTGATGGAAAATTTTGGAAACACAGAGTGATGATGGCTATACAACATGATGAAAGTAATTAATGCTACTAAATTGTACATGTAAAAAATGTTGAAACATCAACTTTTGTTATATATATATTTACCACAATTAAAAAAAAAGAGAGAAGTGAAGGTGGACTTTGAGGATCCATGTGTGGTATGTTTCTGAGTGAATTAATGACCCACATTCTGGGAACAAATGGAGGTCTCCCATCATTGGGTTCTGAGTGCTTGCCTCTCTGGAGAGGAGCTGGGCTCTTCTCGACTCACTCACAACTCATTGTCATTGAATCCTTTCTTTTTTGAGTCCTTTCTTTACGGAAGAAGATCACCCTGTCTTCCTGTTTTCCTTTCGCAGAGCGGCTGGCGGGTTTGAACCACTGACCTTTCAGTTAGTAGTCAAGTGCCTTATCACTATGCCACCCGAGCTCCTTAGGGGTCTTCCTGAAAGAAGTGCAAATTCCACTGTCACTCATCCTGGGAAGGGTCAAATCCCAGGATAGGAAATGAGGGGCAGGTGGGGAAGGAGAGTGCTGACCACTGAACCAAGGGATCTGTTGGGAGGTGGGGTCTAGGGGCTAGAAGGCAGACAGCTGCCACAGTGAAGCAGGGACAGAGCAGACACCAGAATGAGCCCTGGAGAGGGGCTTGAGAGTGACTAAAGCTAGGATCCCCTTCCAGACTTCTCTGGGTAGTAATTTCCAGACTTCAGTGAAGCCTTGCCCAAAGTGAGGGAAATTAATAGAAGGACCTGTGGCCTGTTTAGGGCAAGTCAGTCACTGCAGAGCAGCACTGCGCCATCCTCCAGGCCTGTGTGGAGGAGAGAACCTCATCAAAGAGGAGGAAGCTGCTCCAGCAAGTGGCCAGAGGCAAAGCAAGGCTGATCCAAACCAAAGGCAGCCCACATGCTGAGGGGCAACTGCAAAAGCTAAGGGAAGACAAACCCCAGAGGGAAAGGAGCTGTGGTGAGAGGGTCTAGTCTTGCTGCCATGTGGCTGGGACAGCAAGCCAGCAGATAGGAGGCCTATGTAGACTCAGTATTGGAATACTCCTGGAGGAGCTCCCAAAAGACTAAGGTTACAACATCCTACCAGAGGCCAGGGGGATGGAGCCTACAAATCGTATGATCTTCCAGTCTTTCCAGCCTTGGCTCACTGGTGCACCTGATCTACTCAACAAGGTACACAGGGCTAGTGATGGGGAAACTGAGGCAGGAACCAGGTTCTCATCCAAATTCAGTCTCTTCTACTCAGATTCAACTGAATTCTCTTCACTCCACCCTTACATTCAACGTACCTCCCCCACTGGTCAGGACTTCCTGTCTCTACAGCCCAGTAGCTAGCTTGTCTCTTCCCTACCCCATACACCACCAGCTCTGTCCCTCCCTGCTCTTCCCAAGACCAGCCCTTCCTGATCCCATCCAGACTAATCAGGTCTTCTTTTGCCCTCTTTATGTTTGGGTCTCAGTTATTGGGTCTCTGGCCATCCCTTACACTGGGCTCTCCCTGAGAGCAACAGCTGGTGTCTCCCCCTCCCCAAGACCCTAGCACCTGCCTTTTTTCACCTGAGGTCAGCTAGGCAATACCACTACCTACCTAGCCATGCAAATCAAATAGGGCTGGTACTAGGGGAGGGTGCAGGAGGCAGATGCAACAGGTACAAACTGGGAGCTGTTTATTGGTTGCTGTGAGAAGCCTATGTACAAAGAAGGCACAAGGAGGGGGAAGGAGCTCCCCTGCTACAGTACCGTGGAAGGGGGTGGGGCTGGGGAATGAGCCAGCCAATAGGCAGGGGTCAGGAGAGGTTTTCTGGAACCAGCCTAGCACAGGCCTCCCAGATGCAGCCCATGAAGAGGTGAGCAGAGCTAGGTTGGCTCTGAAAGCCAAGGACAGTCAAGAACACCTCTAGGCCCCCAGCCTGTGGTCAGAATGAGGCTGGCTGGCTGGGGTAGGGACAGGGCTCCCCCCCTGTTCTACATTCATGCGTCACTCCCTCTGTGACCTTGCAGGCAACTCTCCAGGCCCTCAGGAGGCAGGAAGGGTAGTGGTAGGTCAGAAGGGCTAGCTCTCCAATCTCCTTCCAACATCTCCTGGGTCAGGGGTTGGTCTCAACCTCTCTGTTGAGGATTCCACTGTTTCCCCAGGGAAGTCTCTGCACCGTGTGTCCAGGCTGTCCAGTGGTTTGTCTGTCCTTGTTCCTCTAGGCTGCATCTCCTGCTAGTTCAGTCAGTGGCCAAGGAGAGAGGCTTCACAGGGACCTATGACAGAAAGTCATCCTGGGCACCTTTCTAGTTCATTTTGTTCTTAGGTCTATGCCAGGTCCAGCAGACGTCCCTTTGGACCACCTGAGGCAGGACCTCCAGCTCTCTGGCCTGGGTGCTGGGGAGCTGCAGTTGGGGGCCCAGTGGGCTCTCCCTGTCAGTAGTTTTAACCTCTAGAGAAGAATCAATCCAGTGACTATGGCTCAAGATGGATCCAGTGTGAACAGAGGGAAGGGTCACCACATTGGGGGCTTTTCCTTCTGGCTTTGATGGAGGCCCTTTGGCTTGGTTTGGCACAGGCTGGGGGGCATGGCATGTCCACGCAGCATCTCTGGTCCACAAGCACAATCCGGGTACAGTGGGACCCCATGTGTATCCAGGGCCCAGGGCTGTAGTGTGCTTGGCACTGGCAGGTCCACACCCCAGACCTCTGCAGGGGGATACCTGGGCCAGACAGCACACTTAATGTGTGTGCCTGTACCTGCTGGTGCCCGCCAAGGGCTGTGGCCCCTGTGGACTGTCAGGGGCTTAACTTATGATAAATAGGAAAGGGGTATTGGGGGAAGGGAGGTGGGAACAGAGAGGATGTCAGTAGTATCGGTCCCGAGTCTGCCAGCTGGTCACCCAGTGCTTTTTGGTGGGCATGGTGCTCTCTGGAGGTGGGTAGCGCTCCTCCTCACGGATCCGCACTGCATGGTACTTGGGCATGACCTGGTAATAGTGGGTCCGCTGAAAGAAGTCACACTGGAGTTGGGGGGAGAAGAGGAAGAGCCTCAGTACACATGTGCCCAGCCTCCTCCTCCCTCACCCAGAGGTCCTCAAAACTAGGACCCCCCAACTCGAACACACCCCATCTCCCTGTGCTAAGACAGAAAGACGAGCGAGGTTCTCCACCCCAGACCCCAGAGGAAGGAGGAGTTGAGAAAAGCAGAGAGGAGTGGAGGAGGCAGATGGAGACAGAGGGGCAGCCACAGAGATTGCTGAGGGAATGGCTAGGAAGGTGTCTCCCCTGGACACAACGCTGGCAGTCAGGCTGCTTGTTATCCCGGCTTTGGAGGAAAAGGGCTCGTTCTGAGGAGAAGGGATGCTACTAGCCTCTCCGTTCCCTGAGGGGTGGGAACGGGGGTACAGAATCATTGTGGAAATTGGCCTTGTGACCTGCACAGATCAGGCCTAGTCTTGGCCTTGCCGTTTTCAATTCCCAGATACCAAAGTGGCCACAGGGAAGGGGTCCCAAGTCCCTGAGTAGATCAGTGTGGGGCTAGTGAGAGCCAGACCTCCCCAGGCTCTCTCAGGGACAGAGTGGCCTGCCTTTAGGGTGGTGCTGGGGACAGGTTGAGGTGCAGAGTAGGCCCATAAAGGAAGAGGAACAGATAGGACAGTGAGTGCCCTGGTCGCTGTGGGGCTCAGAGAAGAGGGCCCAGAGGCTGCGTCGTTACCCGGGTGGGCCAGGGGCGGGGGGCATCCCCCCTCAGTAGTCATCGGTCAGCCTCTCTGTCTCTGATGGCTGGCTCTTCATCTCCGCCTTCTGCCTCTTGGCTTCATACAGGGCGCGAGTGCGGGCTCGCTTGAAGAAGCCGCACTGCGGGAGGGGAGCAGGTGGGGGGGGACCATCAGGGGGGGCCGGGGAATCCCTGCCAGCAGCACTTATGAACTGGGCCTTAGGACTGGGAGCCTGGATGCCTGGGTCCTGGCCCCCGGCATGGCAGTGTAGACAGAAGCCAGAGCGCCTGGGTTCCCCTTTCTAGCTTGCAGCTTACCCCACTAGCTCAGGCAGGAACATCCCTTGTGGGTAAAGTGAGGATGGGGTGGGGGTGAGGCTGGAAGCTGGGGAGACCAAGGGGAGGCGCTAGGGGAAGGGTGAGGGTAACATGGAAGTGAGGAAATGGGATGGGGAGACATGGAATGAAGGGAGAGTTGGTGGGAGGTCTGCTGGCGGGAGACCTGGGAGTGGAGTTCTGGGGCGTGGGCTGAGCACCTAACCTTCCACAGCAAGAGGGTGATCAGCCCCAGCAGCAGCAGCCCTGCCCCCACAGCCACGAGCACCAGCCACAGCTCCACCTCTGCCGGCAGCTCCTCCTCCAGCTCAGAGTCAATGTCCACAGAGAACTGGAAGAAAAGAAAAAGGGACTCAGCTCTGTTGGTCTCCGCCCTCTTATTCCCACCCGTTCCCTGCCAGTCTCAGCGGGTCCCTGCTGTTTGATTTACTGCCAATAGGGGGCGCTTGGGGACTGGAAAAAGTCCCTGCCTGCCCCACTGACATCTGCAGGTCCCTCCACTCTTTTCTCCTTAGCGCAAAGACCTGGCTCCAGAGGAGCAGTCTTAGAGCTGGGAGTGTGGAGTTTGGGTTTGTGATCCACACATTTGGGCTTGGGCACCAGCTCCACCCCTGATGACCTGTGTGGCCTTAGACAAGTAATTTCACCTCTTCTTAATCTCCATTTTATGCTCCCTGACAAGAGAATCATAATGCCCACCTCACAGTATAGCACAGTGACCCAAAGTCTGGGTTCTGGAGCTAGATTGCCTGAATTGGTTTGCACTTACTAGCTGTGTGACCTTGGGCAAGTTACTTAAGCTCTCTGTTGTGCATCTGTAAAATGGGTATTATGATAATAATAATACCTACCTTATAGGTAGGTTGGGAGCTCTGGTAGCATAGTGGCTAAGACACTTGCCTGCTAACCAGATGGCTGGCGGTTCAAATCCACCAGCCACTCCTCAGAAGGAAGATTGGGCAATCTACTTCCATAGAGATACCGCCTTGGCAACCCGAAGAGGGGTCTCTATGAGTCAGAATTGACTCCATGGCAGTGAGTTTGGTTTTTTTTTATATATGACTACTAAGGAGGAGCTCTTAGGAGCTTTGGTAATCTACTTTGGTATCCTACTCTTAGGAGCTTTGGTAATCTATTGGGCAATCTACTTCCGTAGTGATACTGCCTTGGAAACCCAAGGAGGGGTCACTATGAGTCAGGTCCAACTCGATGGCACATAACAACAACAAGAAGAAGGAGATCTGGTGGCGCAGTGCCTAATGCATTTGACTGCTAACTAGAAGGTTGGTGGCTCAAACCCACCAGTTACTCCATGGAAGGAAGACCGGGCAATGTACTTCCATAAAAATTTACCACGTCGGAAGCCCAGTGGGGGTTGCTATGAGTTGGCATCAATTCGATGGCAGTGGGTTTGGTTTTATATATGACTACAATTTTTAAAAAAATATATCCAGATGATAGGAAGGAATTTAAAGACTCCAAGTAATTTTGCTCCCTAAAAATAACTCTAACATTCTGGTGAATGTCTTTCTAAAATTTTTAATGCATATATTAAACATATATATGTTTTCCTTCCATATAAACAGGATCATACTATATACTCGTCTACAACCTGCTCTTTTTTTTTGCACTTAATATCACAATCTTTTCATGTCAATTGATAAAAATCAATTTAATCTCTCCTGATGACTCATTGTCATTGTAAGAAATATATCATAATTTATTGAACCAACCCCTCTGCTGAAAGACATTAAGATTGTTTCCAATTTTCTGCCATTATAAACAACACTCTGAAATATCCCTGCATATTTATCTCGGCATACTTGGCCTATTAGCTCCTTAGGATATATTATCATGTCCTCGATCAAAGGAAATGTGCACTTTAAAGTTTAATGGGTATTGGCAAATTCATCTCCAAAACAAATCCACAAGTTTATACTCCAATCAATAGCATGAAGGACTGCTCATTGCCTTCCACCCTCTTCAGCATCAGGCAGAATTATTGCCTGTTCGTTTCTTTATGAGTGAGCAGAACACTTCTGTTTTACTCTTTGCTCACTGCCTATTGTCTAAACATATTAAAAATATCTACGAACATCTGCTCATTTTTGCCACAAGCTTTTTTCTCAAGCAGTATATCATTTGTCCTTTTAGTTTCTTTACAGTATTTTTTGCAGTATACAGATTTTAAATTTTATATAGATTCATTTCATATAGTCAAAATATTTCCTTTGTGATATCTGGGTTTAATACAATAACTCCACCTGTCTGTACTCAAGATTATAAATTTGTTTCTGTATTTTCTTCTGGTATTTTAGATTTTATTTCCTACATTTAAGTATTTAATCTAACTCAAAGGTATTTTTGAGTGCAGCATGAGGTAGGGATTTCCAAATGTGTTAATACCATGTAATAATCCAACTTTTTTTTTTTATTATTGTGATTTGGGTGAAAATTTACAGAGCAAATTCACTTTCCATATAGCAGTTCACACACACTTTGTCACTTTGTCTCAGGAAATTGACCACAGTTTACCACAATGCAACAGCTCCCCTCCCACTTCCTCCTGATAGTTACTTCTTCCCTGTGTCCATCCCTCCATGCACTCCTGCCCCGAGCTGTCTCCCTGTGCATAAGCATCCCTTCTTTCTCCCATGATTGTTCTCTCCAAGGAGTGTATACCTCAGGTAAATGTTCAACTCATATGCCTGTCTTTTGTTTGGCTGAAAGCCACAGGTGTGGGTTCAATTCCAGACCTGAAGGGTGGCTAGGGGCCATAGTCTCAGTGGCTCCACCAGGCTCTATCAGACCAGCAAACCTGGTCCCCACCCCACCCCCTTTTTTTTCCAAATGATTCTGAGTTTTGTTCCACATTGTTCTCCCTCTCTATCAAGGATCTCCTACACAGATCCCCTTCCAAGGGGTTGAGAGTGGTAGCCGGGCACCATCTAGTTCTTCTGGTCTCATAGTCATATAGGCTGCAGATTGGATGGTGTACCAGTCACTAGGACTAATTGTTTCCATGAATTTTTGGTTTTCTTCATTCTTCTTTGCTCTGGACGAGGAGAGACCCATTGTTACATCTAGATGGCAGCTTGCGAGCTTTTAAGATCCCAGTCAATACTCACCAAAGTAGGAGGTGGAGCAAGGTTTTGTGTAGTATGTTATGCCAATTGAGTTTGATATCCCCTGCGACTATGGTCCTGAGCCCACAGGTTCAACTACTTGGTCCCTCTGGGTAGCTGGCTGTGACCAAGAAGTGACTACAACCTTTCCCCTTGTCAGCTCTACTATATACCTGGGAATTCAGATCATACAAATAAGCAATAATCCATCTTTTCCCACTGATTGAAAATGCCACCTATATCAACTAAATTTCTAATTATTCATGGCTTTGTTTCTGGAAGCCACTCTGTTCCACTGCTCTTTCTGGTCTGGTTTCTCCCATCATTTCCACACGATATCAATTTATTGTAGGAAATTTACCATAATATATTTAACCAATCTGCCACACATCTCCTATGCTCCACTCATAATAATTTCCCCAACAACTTATTAGCAATATTGTCACATTTATTCTTCCAGGTGTAATTCAGAATCGAGTCTGGGAACTTTTTTAAGTTTCCCAGAATCCCACTGGGAGTGAGATAATTTGGGAAGACTTGATTTGGTATCACTGACTTTTTCCATCCAGTAGTAAAGTTTTTATTGCATATTGATTGGGTGAAATTGGTTTTCTATTCAGCAATTCATACACATTTTGTTTTGTGAAACTGATTGCAATCCCCACAACATAACAGCACTCTTCCCATTTCCTCCCTATGGCTACCATTTTCCTTTGTCTTTCTTTCCTGTCCGGACCTTCCTGCCTTCTCAGTTTTATCTCTGGGCAAATGCTGCCCTTTTGATCTTGTATGGTTGGTTGTTTTAAGGAGTGTGCACCTCCTTGTGTTACTGTTCACCATATAAGCCTATCTTTTGGCTGGAAGTTGAGCCCCAGAGGAGAAGTCAGTTCCAAGCTTAAAGGCTATCTAAGGGACACAGTCTCGGGGGTTACTGTGCTGTATACTTGACTAGTTATTGTCAGCATTTTTGAAAGCTTTGGTATTTATTATCCTGTTTCGAGCTCCTGAATTTTCTGAATTTTCTTACTGGGTCTAATAGATTTTTGGTTGCTTCACTTTTTTGCTACGTAGATAATTACATCATTTGTAAATAATGACCATGTTCCCATGATTAAAAAAAAAAAAAAAAAACCTCACTGTTGTCGAGCTGGATCCGACTCTTAAGTGTTCCCATGGTAGACTCTCTATTTTACTGTATTATCTGTTTCTTTATTTTTTGTGGCCAGAAGCTTACATATATATAGTGGATGTGACAATGGGTGAGCCAGTCAGGTGGCCCCAGGTTCCAGCACCTCACAAGCTGTGTCACTTTGGCCAGGTCTCTCAATTTTTCTGGGCCTCAGTTTCTTCACCCATAATATAGATACAATAATCTCAGCCCTGCTCTTTATGGAGATGTTGTATGTCTCAAGTCAGTGAAAGCAACAGCTCCCAAACCTGGCTGTACATTAGAATTATCTGGGGAATTTTTAAAAAATAGTATTTTATTGAGGTTTTGGTCAAAGTCTATATAGCAAGCTAGGTTCCTATTTGACAGTTTCCATACATATTGCTCAGCGACACTAGTCATATTTAAACAGTGTGTGGCCATCATCTTCAGTTGTGCTCTGTCTCCTCCCCAGTACTCTAATTTCCTTGTCCCTTCATCTTCTCATCTCTGCTTTTGAGCAATTGTTGACCTTTTGGTCTCCTACTGTTGGATTTTCAGAAGGGCTGCAATCTTATGGGTAGTACCATTTATTTTGTGTGTCACTCTGCTATTGCGTTAAAAAGGTGATCTCAGGGGATAGGCTCACTTCTAGGTTTAAAGAGTGTCACAGGGTGATGGTTGCAGGGGGTCCTCTGTTCTCTCTTCCTCCAGTTTTTTTTTTTTTTTTTTAAAGTAAGAATTTGAGTTCTGCTCCATATTTCTTTCCCATTTTATCTGGGACCAACTATCGTGGCTCCAGTCAGAATGGTCAATGACGGCAGCTGGGCACCATCTAGTTCTTCTGGTCTCAAGGTAGATGAGGCCGTCACTCTTGTAGACTTGCTTGTTCTCTGAGCTAGTGGTTGCCCTCTGACTGTTTTGCTCCTGGTGAGTTGAGGCTTAGATATAGCTGCTTGCAAGCTTTTAAGACCCCCCAATGCTACTCTCTTCACTAGAATGCACATCATGGCATTTATGGACTATGTTATGCCAATTGACTGAGTTGTCCCATAAGACTATGGTTCTAAGCCTTCAAACCCAGAAAACCAGTGTTGAAAGGTGTGATAGTTGGAGCTGTGTGTCAACTTGGCTGGACCACAATCCTGTGTGGTTGAAGCAGTTGTGATGTGGTTATTCCCATGATGGGATCAGATGTGTATGTTATGAGCAGCCAATCCATTGAAAGGGAGTTTCCCTAGGGGTGTGGCCTGCTTCCAGTATATTTATGGACATCCTGGGAAAAGAGACACTCTCCTGTGGATCAGGATTCTGTTGTGCTGCCTACAACTGTCTGTGAACAAACAATCCACCATTCAGCCTGAAGATCTTGGATTCGTCATTCATTGGACAAATCAGCCAGTATACTGCCTGCCAACCTTGAGCTCCTCAGCCCCTGTGGCTGCAAGAGTCGGGAAAAGCCTCCAGCTTGATGTGGAAAAGCCTCCAGCTTGACGTTTGATCCAAGAACTTTGGACTTGCCAGCTTCTATAAGTGTGTGAGCCGTCTTCCTAAGATAAATTTCTCTTTCTCTATATATAAGCTTTACTGGTTTTGTTTTCTAGAGAACCCAGTCTAACACAGAAGGTGTTTACTTATGTCTGAGGAATGTCTGCATTTGAGTCTTCAGTAAATATATCTGCCTGTGTATTTGTATTTACACACATGTATAGATTTATTCTCACTATGTATACATCTGTACCTGCCTATCCTCCAATCTGTCTTTATCTGGGGAACTTTTAAATATACCAATACTGGGGTCCTACCCTCAGCAATTCAGGATTACTTGGTGTAGGGTGTGGTACAAACACCAGAAGTTCTCCAGATGATTCTACTATGCTGCCAAGACTGAGTGTGTCACAGTGCCCTGGCCAGAGACTGCTGTCCTTGTTAGCAAGCTCACTTACCCGTATGGTCTTGTTCTCCATGTTAATGGTCGGGACACTGGTTCGGAGAAATAAGGTGGCCCAACCATGTACACTAACTCGGTCAAAGTCTCTGTAATCCTGTGGGAAGCACAAGCAAGTCAAAAGAAGCCACTAATGCACCTCTGGCTCTCCCTCCTGGCCCTGAGAACCCTGGGGTGCCCTTCCACCAGGCCACATCCTTAAACGACATGCCAAAGGTGCTGATAGCCAGACCTCTCCTCCATACACAAGCACACATCATTAACTCATTTGTTCATTCATTTGAACATCAGATCTTGTGCTGGATGCAGGGACAGTAGAGACAATGAAGGTCATAGTCTAGGTCAGGCCTCTGGGCTAACTCTGGCCCACCACCTGCTTTTGAAAGTTTGGTGGCACACAGTCATGCCCATTCTTATACATATTGTCTGGAGGCTTTCATGCTACAAGGGCAGAGCTGAAATAGCTGTGACAGAGACCACATGGCCCAGAAAACTGAAAATATTTATTATCTGGTCCTTCACAGACAAAGGTTCGGTGACCCTGGTCTAGTGTGGGAAGGCTGGCATGTCAATAACTACAACCCAGGGTGAAAATGCCATAAGGAGCTTCAGAGAAAGTTCTGTGGGTGTCCAGAGGAGGAGAGATCATTTTAGCTGAAGAAGTCAGAGAAGGCTTCACTGAGGGTGAAGCATCAAGGGGAGCCCTGGGAGGCTGAATAGGATGCGACATGCAGAGATAAGAGGGGGAAGTGGGCACTCCAGGTGACCCTGCTGTGACCCTGGCTTCACCTTCTCCCTGTTGCTCTCCCTATTGGCTGGGTGTCAGTAGAGAACCCCAGATCCAGACACTGACCTCAATGAAGGTGCTGTTCCACACTCGGGCCTGCACAGTCACGTTGGTGATGACGGGGGCATCAGGAATGGGGCACTCCAGCCACACACAGCGGGCGCGACCATTGGCACAGGTCTAAGGTGGGCAGGGAACACACAGGCATGACAGAGTCTGGGGCTCCAGATTTTTCATGCTTTGCTCCCACTCATGGCTAATCCGAAGGGGCTAGCTGACCTCACCCCTTCCTTCACTCACATAGACTACTCGCCCCCCGCCCCTGCTCCAACACACATATATGCATTTAAGACATATGCTTTGGGCCAAGCACATATAGATGCCAGGGACACAGATAACATGAAATTTGCTCCTGGCTCGGGCAAACAGAGACCAATCCTCGACACCTCCTCAGCAGCCTCTCTCCCACACAGAGCCTCATTCAAGCTAGCTCCTTACCTAGGATAACATGTCCCACCACTCCACCCAGCCAGGCCTCTACTTGCCTCGCAGGCCTGCTCCTCCCTCCCTTCTACACAGAGTGCCTTGTACCATCCACCCCTTTCTGTGCTCTGCTCCTCCTTCTGCCTCTCCCCATTCCCCAGCCCTAATGCCCGAGGTTTTGAGAACCTAGCTGTATCACCCCCAACAGGCTGGGCTCTTAGGAACAGAGCCAGCGTCTCCTCCTCTGGTCCACTGGCATTGAATGCTCCCCAAAGGCAAGGGCCATACCTCCGCCATCAGAGTAGCATACCCTCGGAGGGCTGGAGCTGGGTCTCCTCCCTCTGCTTACATCACCTCATCTGACGGGGGTCTCTTGGTAAGCAGCACTTTGCCTTGTGTGCTCTTTGGTGCCCACATGCCCTGTGATGGGATGGGCACAATCTTCCCCACCCTGCCCTGGCCACTCACCAGCAGGGTCTCAGACTTGACTTTTTGGGCAGCAGCCAGAGTGGCAGGCAGGTGGCCCTGGCCTCTCCTGAGGTACAGCTGCTGCTCCTGCTTGTGCTGTGAAGATGGTGGTCCATCCCCCAGGTCCTGAGCAGAGCCAAGGAAGGAGTGGGAACAGGGGAGGGGAGAAGAGGTCAGGGCAGGGGAAGAGTCAGGCTCCCAAGGTTATATTAGGGGAAGACACTGGCCTGTTTGCCCTACATCATGCAAATGAGATGCAATGCAAATGAGATGCAATGCAAATGAGATGCAAATGAAAGTACCCTGATGGTTTCCTTACAGAGAAAGTGAGGTTGAGAGGATTGACAAGGTCTCCCGGTGGCTGGCAGTGCCAGGACCCATTGCCGTGGACGGTGATCTCTGTAGGATACAGCAGCCACTTGCCATTGGCGACTTCGTAGGGCCACTCCAGTCCCAGGACCAAGGTCCCTAGGGCTGCCAGCCCCTCTTTAACTGGGCCCACCTGTGTATACAAGGGACGTCTTGAGCACGTCACCTGCAAAATCACCTCTGCTCACCAACCCCCAACCCTCTCACCCTCAGGCTCCAGAACTAAAAAGAGACACCCCCCCCTCATTACCCTTGCCAGAAGTTTCCAGTCCTAAGACTGGGACCACCCCTTCCTAGGAACCGAATGTCTCCTTACCTGGAACTCA
This sequence comes from Orycteropus afer afer, assembly GCF_000298275.1. NCBI lineage: Eukaryota > Metazoa > Chordata > Mammalia > Tubulidentata > Orycteropodidae > Orycteropus > Orycteropus afer. The sequence continues at coordinate 4,131,357 of NW_006921672.1, forward strand.
TACTTGAGAGGGCTTCCCACATCCTCCACAGTTTTCATGGCAGCCTCACCCATCACGGTCCCCCCAAAAAAACTTTGCAGTCGGTGATTCACCCTAGGGGTAAGAAAGATCTAGGAGTCATGGAGGATGGGGGGCCCAGGGTGATAGAGAGCGTGGGCACCAAGGAAGGAGGCTGGTTAACTATAGCTCCTCTGACATGAGGCAGGCCCGGTGTAAGCCCAGCTCTTCCGCTCACTAGCTGTGTGGCTTCCAGCAAGTTCTTCATTCTCTCTGAGCCTCAGTTTCCTCACCTGTGATATGGGGTTAATAACAGTTGCTACATCACATGAAGCTGTTGTGAGGCGTCAATGAGATGATGTATGTAAAACCCTGAGCACAAAGATCTCTCAAGAAATCATTAGTCTTAGCCCCAGGGTTGCTGACACTTCTCCTTCTACCTGCTTTCCAGGTACAGTAATGATAAACATGAGGACAGTGACTATTGTCATCAAGGGAAAGGATGAGCCAGGGAAGGGGAGGCCTCTGGGGAAGGTGTCAGAGGAGCTTGGGAGACACTCTAAGGGTAAAGAAGACAGGAGGCTGGGGAGGGGGGTGGTGAGGCAGAGCGAGACTCACATGCTGAGTGAGGCCTGGAGCGTGTAGTCTACCAGCAGAGGGAGGGTTATCGCCTGCAGGTTGTCTTGGTGACTGGACCTGGTGAAGGGATACAAGGAGGAGGGGAGGAGACATTTCAGCTGACGCAGGAGCTGGGGCTTAGGAAGGCCCCGGGACATCTCAGCCTGGACCCAGCCTGGCCTAAGGAGGTCACTCACGTGGAGAGCTGCAGCTGTGCCAGGATTTCCTTTGTGTGCAGTTTCACCTTGAAGACCTGGAAGGTGATGACCAGCTCCATCTACCATGAGGGTCAGAGGAGGAAAAGAGGAGTATTCGGGGTCTGGCAGGGGTGATGCCAGAGTGGAGGGGAGCTGGACACTAGGCTGGGCGTTGGTTCCTTGGCCTTCCCTATCTGCCATTTTGTGCATGGAGTCTTCACCTCCCCACCTGCACTTTCACTCTTTTAGCCTCATCTCTGCCTCCTTCTGACTCTCTTTTCTCCATCAGGTGACTTCTGTGCTACTTGTAATTTGTATTTGGGCACATCACTAAGCCTGTGTTTTCTCTTCTGTAAAACAGCATCTACTGCCTTCAGCAGTCCTGAGAATGATATCATAGAAAAGAGACAACGTGTTGAACTCAGGGTCTGGCACACAGTAGGTGCTTAGCAAAATGTGGCTCCTCACTTCAGGCTCCCTAGTGCCCCCCACTCCCCACCCCCATCTCTGAGCCTCTCCCCATCCTCTGCTACAGCTCCTCCTCCCTACTCTGGCTGCTCTCAGGCAAGCAGGCAGGCAGCAGCAAGGTGGATTTGGAGCTCATCAGAGTAGCAGCCTGGGACCCTTGAGAGCTGGGAGGGTCTGGCTGGTGCTCACCCTTTGGTTTCTTTTGAAGGGGTTCCCCAGCTCACAGAGGATGATGGTGTCGTTGGCCTGACAGGTCCCAGGCTGAGAAAATAAGAAAAGTAAGGTCAGGGTCCTGTCAGGGCTTGCCAGGTCCTGCCCCAGTGGGAGGTAAACCCTGTATGTAGCATAGTGGCTAAGACACTTGCCTACTAACCAGACGGCTGGCGGTTCAAACCCACCAGCCACTCCCCTGAAGGAAGGTTGGGCAATCCTACTTCCGTAGTGATACTGCCTCGGAAACCCAAGGAGGGGTCGCTATGAGTCAGGGCCGACTCGACGGCACATAACAACAACAACAACAAGCAGTAGAGTCTATGCAGGCCCTAGGGGAGGTGGGGAGGGGGTAGGATTATGGAGAGAAGGTGAGCACAGTGCAAATGAAGACATATGTAAATGATACTCATATTGTTGTTGTTCTTATGTGCCATGGAGTCAGACCCGACTCATAGTGACCCCTCCTTGGGTTCCCGAGGCAGTATCACTACAGAAGTAGATTGCCCCATCTTCCTTCAGAGGAGTGGCTGGTGGGTTTGAACCGCCAGCCTTCTGGTTAGCTGTCAAGTGCCTTAGGCACTATGCTACCAGAGCCCCTAATATATAAAGATGTAAATGCCCCAAGAAGCTGGTCAAGCTCCTAGCCCTGCAAGGGAACGCACTCACGGGCCGCACTGAGGACAGCAGCAAGGCTGGAGTCATCTCCACAGTGAGCAGCGCCTCGTGGGCATCCTCCCCAGCCCGCTTGGGGCTAGGGAAATTGGTCACATTGATGCTCAGGAGAAGTTTCTGGGTGTCTCCGCGGTACTGGAACCTGGGTTGGGGGGAGGAACCCTAGACTAAGTCAGAAGCCCCATCCCATGGGTCCTCCCCAGATCAACCAAGCATTTTGCCCCTGGGGTCTGTTTGGTTTAGAAAGCCCCTTTTTGGGCAGCAAAGTCCTTCCCTCAAGTCTCACCTCGAGAAGGAGGGTTTTTTTCTGGCCAGTGAAGGGCAGCTAATACATCCTACCTGGCCAATTAAAACTTCTGCCCTCAGAGTGCCTCTTTTGAGGCCCCGCCCCTGGCCAGTGAGACCCCACCCCCCTCACCCTGCCCCCTTGATCTCCTGGACCAATAGGGCCCGGTCCCTTAAACCACTTTGGCTAATGAAGCCTCAGGCTGGCTACTGAGGACCTGCTCCGCCTCTGACCAATCAGCGAGGCCCAGAGTCTACCTTTTCAGCTGTTGCGTCTGCTCGGTTACAAAAGCCGCCTGCATCTCCAAGTTGCTCTCGCACTTGTTGTCCGGGCCGCACTCCTTCTGGAACTGGACCTGGGGACGGTCGGAGGCATGAGGGGCTGTAGCACGCACAGAGCCCTGTCTTCCCACAGCCCCTTTGGGCCTTCGCCTTTCTAGCGAACCCACCCACCTCGGTGTGGTTCTCCAGAGCTTGTGCCTGGTTGAGGACCGGGTAGGCGTCCAGGGACCGCAGCCCCAGACGAGGGCGCTCGGGCATCCGCAAGTGTAAAGAGTAGTTCATGGAGATGATGATGGGGCGGAGTTTGTCTCGAACATTGTCCTGGGGAGGGAGGGCGCGCTGAGCACCGCCTGCACTCACTCCCCACGAAGTTTAATCCTCATAATACCCAGACCCCTGATCCCCCAGGGAGGGGCTGAGGGCCTCCACTCCGAACAATCCCTAGTTTGGCTGACTCCCCTCTAGGCTGACGTCACGGTGAGTTTCCATCACCTACAACACCCCAGAGAGGAGACGGGGCTGCTCCTCCCCAAAGATCTGCCAGGGAGGCTAAGCCTCCTTTTACCCTGGGGTTCCTGGATTGAGCTTTCCCCTTCCACCCTGATGCCCCAGAGAGGGGCTGAGCCTGCTCCCACTTGGGAAACACCCCCTCACCACAGAGGTGAATGGAGTCAAGTATCCCCTACTCCTCACTTGTCTGAAAAGTGATAAGCCCTATAGCCCCACCCCAGGGTCTCTCTCTCTCCTCTACCATAGTTGGGTAGGCCTATGGTCTTCCAAGCCAACTTCCCACCTCTGTCTCTTGGGGACTCCAGTCCCTCATTCTTCACCTGGAGGACTGTCCACCTCCCTGGGGGATGGTGGAGCCCCTGCCTGGCTCCTGTCCCTCCCTCACCATCAGGAGCAGCTCTAGTGTCTGGCAGTGCATCTCAGGCATGAAGAAGAAGCCATTGAAGACAGCTGACTGGCTTCCAGCAAAGCGGAGCCGGGGTGGGCGGCGGTCTCGGTCTGCTTCCAGAGTGTAGGCTAGGGCTACAGGTGGGTCCGGGAGTCAGCAAGTTGTCAGGTGACAATGCCCCCTCCCCACCACCCCGCACCCCAGTACTCACTGATGTTTCGCCTGTAGTTGGGGTTCCCAGCACTCTGGTTGTAAGCAAAGCACAGTTCCACCTGCACACTTTTGGAGGGGTATACAGAGGGCCTGGTCATGGGAGGACCCGTATCCAGGTCCTTGTCCTCAGCCCCTTGGACTAGGCAAATGGAAACCAGGACCCATCAGGGGAAAGGTGGGTTAAAACTGGCAAGTCCACAAAGCTGGTCCATGCCCCCTAGACTCCATCCTTCTCTGCTCCCATTAAATCAAAAAAACTAAATCCACTGTCATCAAGTTGATTCTGACTCATAGTGACCCTATAGGACAGAGTAGAACTGCCCCATAGGGTTTCCAAGGCTGTAATCTTAATGGAACCAGACTGCCACATCTTTCTCTTGTGGAGCAGTTGGTGGGTTTGAACTGCTGCCCTTTTAGTTATTAGAACTGTAGAAAACAGGGTTAGAAGTCATGATCCAGCCCCGTCCCTTCACCTGTGGAGAAACTGAGACCCAGAGAGCAGAAAGACTTGCCTGAAATCACGTTAGTTAGTTACCAAGCCCAGTCTTGAACCTGGGTCTTCTGATTCTCAGTCCAGATCTCCTTCCACAACCCCTCCCCCTTTGCTTTCCTACTCTGTCTTCCTTTGCTTTCTCATTCACCCAAAGGGGACACCACTATCATTATCTCCATCTTAGCAACTAACACTTTTTGAGCACTTACAGAATACAAGGCACTATGCTAAGAGGTTTATTTATTTATTTATTTATGTACATGATCTCATTTAATTATCCCCAAAGCCCTGTGAGTTGGTTACTATTATTAACTCTATTTTATAGGTGAGGAATCTGAGACTCAGACTCAGAGAGATGAATAATTTGCCCCAAGTGTTCCACCCTCCTTTCCCACATCCATACTTCTAAGTGCCTCCTTTTCCCTGTTCCTCCAGGCCTCACTCTCCAGAGCCCAGCCCTGCTGCTGCCCTGGCACAGCTGGGATTTCAGCCATGCCATCCAGAGCTCACACTCCCAATCACTATGCTCAACAGCCCCACTTCACCCATTACCTCCTCCCAGAAATTCTGCTTTTCACTGAGGTCAGGTAGGTAGAGCAATGCTTCCTCAGGAGTTGTTAGGAGTGGTGTTTGGGAGCTTGTGTTTACACCCCATACATGAGGCTGCGTAGGAAGAGTAGGGCTGGAAGTCTCACCAGGAAGTGGCTGTGCAAAGCGCAGGGTCCAACACAGATGGTCTGGCCACCAAGGTCTTGTGGAGGATGTTGATGACGGGCCGGGCTCTGCACAAACAGTAGAAGCCAATCAGCTATCAGTGTCTTCTGGCTGCCTCATCCCAGGCCAGAGTTGGAACTCAAGTTCCCATGGACGAAGAGGGGGGTCCTTGCAGATGGAGTTGGAGGAGAAACAGGCCCCTGTCCACCAGCCCCAAGCTCACCGCAGCAGCACGATGCGGTCCGACAGGGTGCCCACCAGCAGGTCTGGGTAGAAGTTCTCATCCACGTCCATCCGCCCACTCAGGGAGTAGCCAAAGGTGGTCAAGCCAGGAAGCCCCAAATTCTCTCCATGGATTACCTGGGGGCAGGGGACAGTGGTGCTTCAAGGCTCTGGGGTGCGGCCTGAGAAGTGAGGGAAGGGGAGCACCGGGGAAGACAGGCAGGCCCACTTCCGTGGGTAGTGGCAGGGCACCCATCCCATCCATACCTGCTGGGGCTGTCTAAGGAGCCCACTGGAGCTGCTGTGGTAGATGTATACTTTGCCCAAGCCCTCAAACGGGGCTCCCACAGCAATGTCTAGGGAAGAGAAGAGGTCAAGGTCATCCTGGGCCCATACCTCCCCAACCCAGTGCTCCAGCCAGAGAGCCCAGCATGGCATTGACCTCCTCTGGCCAGAGAGTGCTCAGAGCAACAGGGCAGGAGCAGAGCTCTGTGGTACAGGACTAAAACTGGAACCATGTGGAGCCTAACTGCCTCCTTTTATAGGTGATAAAGAGGTCCACAGGGGATAAGTGATTAACCACGGTCACAAGGTCACAGCCAGGTCTAAACCCCAGACTCTTGACCACTGGCCAGGTGTTTCATCATGGTACCTTCAATCTCCCCCACTAGGCTCCATCCAGACATCCCTGGCTTTTGCAGTAATAAAGTCCTGTTTACCAGCAGGCTCAGGAAAGGAGGTGTTCCCCACTATGACTCTGCCAGGTGATAATCAAGCACTCATTTCATTTAATCCTCATAAGAGTGCCATGGGGTACGTACTATTGTCTCCAATTTAAATATGAGGAAACAGACTCAGAAAACCCAAAGTCATACAGCTAATGAGTAAGGAAGAGGTTAAGAGAAGAGTATTTGAGGCCATAAATATCTAACACCAGGGCCTGGAGTTTTAATCACAACACTATAATGGACACTTGTTAAACTGTCAGACATTTTTCTCTTCTAATGATTATTTCTACAAGTAAACTCAAGATGTTTTATTTTTCTTCTTAAAGTTTACTGAACTCTTAGTTTGCTGCTTTGGATCTGAAAACACCCATGTAACCAGAAAGCCAAGTTTGTTAGCTTGTAAGGGAAGAGTAAGTAGGTCCTGAGTAAAACCCAAATGACTCTTCTATTGAGAAGTGCACGGGTGTTGTTGAATAAACTTTCTGGAACCTATTTTGGCTCCTCAGAGGCTCCTCTGCCTTCCTTTGGTTCTCAGCTGTGTTCTGGGAAGTTGAAGTTGTCAGAGAACATTCCACATCCACTAGATGTGCAGATAAACCAGTACTCCCATAGCAACCAGGCTCAACCCCTTGATCTGTCCCCCTCCCTGACACTCCAGGTCCTACTGATCCCCAAGTCCTATAGAGTACTGTGACATTCTCTGTGTCAAGGGCTCCTAACTTGCCCCAGCCCTTATTATACCATCTAATGTACTTCCTTTTTTGATCTTAATGTCTCCAGCCTTGTTCCTCTGCCACCCATCCCATACTTTCCTCTAAGAATCATCTTTCAAGGCACCAAAACCTTTATTGGACCTCCCCACCATCACCCAAATATAAAGCCCAGTGCTTCCACTTGGCATTCAAAGCCTCCATCTCCATACCCCCATTACCTCTCCAGCTTCATCTCGATGGGAACATTCCACATCCACTAGATGTAGGCACACTAGCAATGTATCCCACACTCATCTGGCACCCTGCTGTCCCTCTCTTGTGCAAACTCAACCCAGTCTTTGATGCCAGCCCTTGTCCACTCCTTCAGGGCTACTGAGTTGCTTCTGCATATCCTTTCTCCAGTCCATCTGTGGATCTGTGGGCTCCTGTGGCCAGGACCCCATCCTGTGTTCTCTGTGGGCCATGTAAGCATGGCACACAGCTGTGCTCGGTCAGTGGGTACGCTGGGGTAGGGGGTGCTGGCTCATACCCTGGAAGCCATCCTGGTTGATATCACCAATGCTGGCCACGGAAAAGCCGAAGGCAGAGCGACTGGGGCCATGAAGGAGGAGGGAAGGCTGGGTAGGGAAGGAGGTGCCTGCCTGGTTCATGAAGACATAGATGGCACCCTCTACCTCTTCTTTACGCTCAAAGTAGTAGGGAGCACCCACCAGGAGGTCCTGCCACCTGTACAGGAGAGAAGGAAGGGGGGTGGAATTGCAAGGTTGGCCCCACTATGGAGCTTAACTCTTGTATAACAGGTATAGAGCTGTGCCAATGTCACCTCTGGTCATGGGCAGATCATGGGTAGGACACAGAAATGCCAAGAGGACCCACCGCATAAAATATACATGCCATGGAGAAGCCATGTAGGTACAGATCACAACCAAACAGCCCATATCCATTAGAGTCATACAGATGACAGGCACAAACAAGCAAATGCAGGTGTCACGCAAATACCTAGAATCCCATAAAGTCTGATGGCAAATCAACATGCAAAGTTGACTTGCTAATCCCTGCAAACAGCCAGTAAACGAAACGCACAATTGCAAACTTCTATTTCCCTGCCCAGGATTGGGTGAGGACCCCCACCCCACCTTTCTCCCTGGCCCTAGAGGGCCTCCCCAGACTCTCACCCATCATTGTTCAGGTCTGCCAGGGCAATGGCGCTGCCAAAGTAGGCGCCCACCTGCGTGCCCTCCAGCACCTGCCTCCTCCGCAGGTCTCCACCTGCCTCCTGGCTCAGCAAGAAGACAGCACCCATATGTCGGTGCCGTGGGGCACCCGTCACGATGGTGATGTCCGTCGGGTGCAGGATAGCACTGCCCACCTGCACTGTGTACCCTGGGATGTGGGGAAGGTAGTCAATCAAAGACCCAGTAAATTTTGTCCCCTTCTGCTCTGGAACCCACCCCAAACCCCCATCCACGACAGGATTTCCCTCCCAATTTCCTCTATTTCTCTAGTCCATATTGAGCAAAATAACTAGATCTTGGATGCCCAGTAGTGGCACCCCATCTCAGCCCTGAGTCCTGCATACAGCACTGTGAGCTCTGTGTGGGGAGGGATTTTGCATCCTGGGTACTGAGAACAGGGCCTAGTATACAGATAGATGGTACTCAATCAATGTGTGCTAGTTAACATGAATGTTCCTCATCACTCCCCATCCACTGGTCTCACTCTTGCACCAAACACAGAAGGCAAGAAGCCCAGTCGGCCAGGGACTGACCCTTGTCCGACTATCACGCATGGACCAATCCAACCAGACTCACCAATATAGAGGTTTCCTTGGTCTTCTGGGTCCTTGTAACTGTACTCTGATAAATCCCAGTCCTTCCGCTGAATCATATAGCTGTTTCCTTCACAAAGATGTGGGGGAGTAGGGAGGCACAGTCACCACCCCTTTTCTCGACCTTGTCAAGCCCCCCAAACCAGATAAATACTAAGCCCTTCCATTTGCAAATAATTTCTTTAATAATTTTATGAGATAGAATAATGACTCCCATTTTGCAGATGAGAAAACTGAGCCTCAGGGAGGGAAACTGACTTGCCCATAGTCCCATGGGGAGCTAGTTGTAAAGATATGACTGGAATCCAGTTATTTAGGCTCCTGGCCTGGTGTTTTCCCCACTAGATAGTGTTTTCCCCCAACTGTCTAGACACTGAGGTCAGACTGCACATCATTCTTCTTTTGGTCCTGCTCCCAAACTCTTTTGAGCTGCCTACCTAGCCCCTGCTCCTGGGTCTGCTGCTGGAGGGTGCCTGTGGCCCACTCAAGGTACTAAAAGACTAGGGGGGTGGGAGACAGGACCAGAGGAAGGGGTCAGGGTTGGCTGTGCCTCAGATGTTTGTAAACCCAGGGCTGTGACCATGCCCCAGACTACCTGTTGGTCAAAAGGAGATTTGGGGGTTCCCTCTGCTGGTTGATTCTATAACAATAAGGGTTGTTGTTATGTGCCATCGAGTCGTACCCGACTCATAGCTACCGCTCCTTGGGTTGCCAAGGCAGTATCACTATGGAAGTAGATTGCCCAACCTTCCTTCCGAGGAGTGGCTGGTGGGTTTGAACCCCCAGCCTTCTGGTTAACAATAAGGGTACATCCCTGTTACTACAACCTGGGTGGTGCCAGAGAAAGACAAATAGATAAAGGGACTGTGATCCATCAGACACCTGCAAGGTGCTGTGTAGTGTGCTAGTTTTGATATGGGGAAATACTTGGAGCCATAAAGAGATCACCCTATATGCACTGACATGAAAAAGTGCCCAGAATTTACTGGTAATTGAGAAGAGAAAATAGCAGAGCACTATGCTCAGTGTGGGAGCTCTGGCAGCGTAGTGCCTAACGCACTTGACTGCTAACCAGAAGGCTGGCAGTTCAAACCCACCAGCCACTCCTTGGAAGGAAGATTGGGCAATCTACTTCTGTAGTGATATCGCCTCAGAAATCCAAGGAGCGGTAGCTATGAATTGGATCCGACTCGACAGCAGTGAGTTTGGTTTGATTTTTTATGCTTAGTGTGATTTTCTTTGTGTTAAAACAAAAACAAAACAACCACCTATATATTCTAAAATAAATCTGGAAAGATCCACTGAGAAATGGAACTAGGGAGAAGGGCAGAAGAGGGGAATACTTTTTATGGTACCAAATCCTACTGTACTATTTACTTGATGCATTGGGTTAAATAGTGTCCCTCCAAAACTCATGTCCACCTGGAACCTCAAAATATGACCTTATTTGGAAATCGGGTCTTTGCAGATGTGCTCAAGTGAAGATGTGGTCATACTGGATTAGGGTGAGGCCTAATCCAACGACTAGTGTCTTCATAAGAGAAAGGAGAAGGAGATTTGGACTCAGAAGAGACACACAGAAGGCCATGTGACAAGAGGCAGAGTTTAGAATGATGCAGCTATAAGCCAAGGAGCACCAAGGACTGCCTGCAACCAGCAGAAACTAGGAGACAGGCCTGGAACAGATCTTCCCCTCAGGCCTTTGGAGAGAGCATGGCCTGCTGATACCTTGATATGGGACTTCCGGCCGCCTGAACTGTGGGAGAATAAAATTCTGTTGTTTTAAGCCACTCGGTTTGTGGTAATTTATTATGGCAACCCTGGAAATAATACATTGCTGTACTAGGAACATGTTCTACTTTCATGAAACATTTTAAAATGGTTAAACTGGAGTTGTCTGGATCTGAGTTTCAATTCTGGTTTCATAATTTACTGTTATTTACTTAATTAAAGGTTCATTTTATGGAACTGAAATGTTAAGTTTCATAGCGTACTGCTATTTATTCAATTAAAGGCTCAATTTTCTTTTCTGCAAAATGGGTATAATAATACTTGCCTCATAACATTACTATAAAGATTAATTAAGATAATAGGTGTAAAGCCCTGGCACAGAGTAGGTGCTTTACAATAGTAGCAATAGTGGTGGTTTTGATATTGGCAAGAGGGCCCACATCTTCTGCGCTTAGTATAGAGGGTCTGAGTCAGCTGCCCAGCAGCTAGGTTGTCTCTGTTCCTTCTCCCCTCCACCACGACCCCCACCTTTCCAGTTGTAGGCACCGGGCGCCCCGAAGTACACAGTGCTCTGGGTGAAGCCACCACTGGTGCCCAGCTGGCACATGCCCGTCTCCAGGTAGTCGGTGTTGCTGTTGCACATCTCGTTGTGGTAGGTCTGCCAGTCATCACTGGAGTCCAGCTCAAGGTCATTGCCCCGCACGTAGCACTTGCCCACCATGCGCCGCTGGTCATCCGTCCCCGACCACAGCACCTGGGTGTAGCGGTGGGCGCAGACCTGGGGACCCCCAACACACACAGCCTAAGCCTACAATAGGGACCCCAGGGCCAACTGTTTCCTTTGCCCTGTGCACCTCCAGCTTTGTGGGACAGGAGTTGGAAGAGGTCTCCTGGCTTCTCTTTCGTCCCACAGTGATGCCTGTATGGCTTTCTTCCAATCCAAAAACCAAACTCAGTGCTGTTGAGTTGGTTCTGACTCATAGAGACCCTGTCTTGGGTTTCCAAGGCGGTATCTTTATGGAAGTAGATCGCCCAGTCTTCTTTCCAAGGAGTGGCTCATGGGTTTGAACCACCAGCCTTCTGGTTAGCAGTCAAATGCCTTAGGCACTACTTCAGAAATCTGCTCTGAAGGTTGGGAACACTTTTTGGGAAGTAAAAGGATGTGAGAGTGGCCTAGACATCTTGGTAACGGGTGAGGGTATAGGTTCACGAGGCTAAAAGGAGCTAGTTACAGAGCAGACCAGGGAACTTGTTTCTCTGTCCCTTGAAGATTCTTTCCTCTCAATGAAAACATCATTGTTAAAGTAATAATAATAGTAATCAATAATAATAGTCACAGCAGCTAACATTTACTGAATGCTCACCATGTACAAGGAGCTCTGGTGGTGCAGTGGTTAAGAGAATTCAGCTGGTAGCCAAAAGTTCAGATTCCAACCCACCAGCAGCTCCATGGGAGAAAAATTAGGCAGTCTGCTTCTGTAAAGATTTACAGTCTTGCAAACCCTACGGGGTAGTTCTACTCTGCCCTAAAGGGTCACTATGAGTCAGAATTGACTCGATGGCAGTGAGTTTACCATATACAATTCTCAGCTCTTTTCACATATTGACCCTTAAGCCTCCTAACAACTCTTTGGAGTGGGGACAATTATTTTCCCATTTTACAGATAAGGAGACCAAGGCACAGAGAGCTTAGAACATCCCCCATCTTAATATCCCACATCTGTTGCTGCGTTAGCTGTAGTTGAGTTGGTACCTGATTCACGGTCCTGAGCCATCCCCATGATCAGCTGGGAGGCAATGAGGTACACTGTCTGGGAAACGAACCTGGGTCTCTCACAAGGAAGGAGGATTCTACCACTAAACCACCATTTCCCCTCTGCTGGGGGAGGGGTCCCTGCGTGGTACAAACACACTCAGCTGCCAACTGGAAGACTGGAGGTTCGAGTCCACCCAGGGTCATCTCAGAAGAAAGAGCTGGTGGTCTGTTGTGGCTGTTAGCTGTCTTTGAGTTGACCCCGATTTGTGGCAACCCCACATATTATAGAGCAGAACTGCCCCACAGAGTTTTCTTGGCTGCCATCTTTATGGAAGCAGTTTTCCAGGCCTTTCTTCCATGGAGCCACTGGGTGGGTTCAAACCACCAACACTTAGGTTTTAGCAGCTGTGGTGGTTATGTTTGTGTGTTAACTTGGCTGGGCCTGGTTGACTGGCTGGGCAGCTGGTAGTAGTTATTCCCCATGATGAGACTGGCAATCACCTCCATGGTGGGATCTATCACATACCCATGCCTTTGGGTATGTGGTCTGCTTCCTGTATATAAGGAAAAGCCTTTGGGAATGGTCTCTAGCCTATGACATGCTTGGACCCTGCATGTAGCTGTGTCGTTGCTCAGCAGCCTGCTATGCTCTGCCGACCTTGGGACTTAGAATGGACTTAAGTTAATGGCCTGCCGTGTGGTTTGGTAACATCGGGACTGTGCCTTTTTACTTGTTAACCTTGGGGCTTCTCAGCCTCAGCAGCCAGCAGCTGTCTGAGTGAAAAAAACGCCTCTAGCTCCAGTGGGCTGGGAGCAGGGGGCAGAGCTGAATCTGGCTTTCACCCAGCCCCTAGAGCCTGGCACTTTGAACTTGGACTTAAAGCTTCCAAATTGTAAGAATAAACTCCTGTTTAAGGCCATCCCATTTGTGGTGTATTCCTGTCAGAGCAGCACTAGGTAACCAGACAGCAGCTGATTCTAAAAAATTAGCCATTGATAACCCTATAGAGCTCAGCTCTATTCTCACATCCACAGGATGGGTCACCATGAGTCGGAATCAACTCCATGGCGACTGTTGTCTTTACAGGTAAAGAAACCAAGGGACAGAGAGTTTTGTAACCTGACTGTGGTGGTTGTGTGCCATTGAGTCAGCTCTGACTCACATTAACTCTATGGGCAGAGTACAACTGCCCCATGTGGTTCCCCAGCCATAATCTTCACAGGAGCAGATCACCAGTTCTTTTCTCCCTCAGAGCAACTGGTGGGTTCCAACATATGGGTTAGCAGCCAAACGCTTAACTGCTGTCCACCAGTGCTCCTTTAAAACAGGCTGGGGTCAGTCAGGCAAATCCCAGAACCAAGCTTCGTTCTTGTTTACTTGTTTTTGCGTCTTCATCTGACTGTGATACTTCCCAGAGCCACTTCTGAGTCTCCAGAGCCAGCACAGTGCTTGGCACACAGTAGGTAAGAAAAAACTCAAACCCACTGCCATAGAGTCAATTCAGACTTAAGTGATTCCCATTGGGATTCCAAGGTGGTAAATCTTTACGGAAGTAGATTGCCTCATCTTCCTTCTGTGGAGTGGCTGATGTGTTTGAACCGCCAACCTTCTGGTTAGCAGTCAAATGCCTTTGGCACTGTACCACCAGACCTCCTTCACACAGTAGGTACTCATTAAACATTTCTTCAATGAATGGATGGATGGGTGGGCAGACAACTGCTTAAGAACCCAGGATCTAGAACCAGTCTCAAATGGCATACCCCATACAGGGGTCTTCAAAAGGCATTGGTGAACCAATGTAACCCCAGATCTTAAAACAGCACCCAAAGGTGACAGAGATCCCAACACAGTGGCTACTGGGATGGGTGACTGACTAGAAGGGAGCACAAGAGAACATTCTAGAGTAATGTAATATGCTATATCTTTAATGGGTGTTGCTTACCCAAGTATGTATGTATTTGTCAATACTCACTGAAACAAAATCTGCATTTTGCTGTATATAAGTTTTATATCAAAGAAATGAACAAACAATTGTCCTTCTACAACTCAAATTGAGAGTGCAGGGGCCTGTCCTGAAGAATACAGGCAGGAGGTGACAACTGACAGCTGGGAGTGGCCATAAAGCAGACCCGGGTGAGCATCGGTCAGCAGGGCTGTGTTTCTTCCGTCCACCCACCCGCTTGCCCGCCTCCCAGGAAGGAGGGCCGGCCAGGGCTGAGTGCCCGAGGCCCTCTCTGCCCTTTCCTCCTTGCAGTTCCCTTAGTTCGTTCCCACGATGGGTGAGCACCCAGGGTGGGGGTGGGGAGGAAGTGGGTGATTCAGACAGGACCCAGGCTGTACCCGCCCTGGGAGGATGCCAGAACCCTGCCCCCCTACAACTCCCAGGAGCTCAGAGAGCAAGGGACACACGCCTGTTGAGTTGTACAGCCGAAGACCACGCAAGGACAGACAGGGCCACAGAAAGGGGCACTCGTCAAGGCTCCAGCACACAACTGAAGGACCCCTCTCCAGCCCTCTGCTTCCCTCTCCAGGTGCTGGGACATGAGGAAGAGGGCTGGGGGTGGAAGCGGGGAGCCAGCAATTAGTGCCCACTTACCAGGACTCTGCCTGCAGGGCCCTGGCTGGCCACAGTCACCCCAAGCCACATGTCCTCAATGATGTGATGATCAGGGTCACCTGTGCACAGAAGGAATCATGATCCAGGGCACCTCGCCCCATGTTCCCAGTGCCCAGAGCCTCCACGGTGCAGGGGCTGGTCCCTCTTGGACCCTCTGTTCCACCAGGGCAGCCCTCCTCACCTCCTTTCCCAGGCCATCATTTGTTTGACTCCACAAATCCCATAAATCCCACTGGGTTCCACTTTCCACTCAGGCTCCCTCTTCCCAGATGGACAAGAAGTGACTAGAAGCTGCACAAGCCAGCCTGATCATTCTTCTGGTCCTTTTCTCTGTGCTGCCTCCTCTACCTGACCCAGCCCTGGTCCCTGCCCTTCCCCTCACTTTTCTCCTTGATGTCCATCCGCTCACAGTCATCCTTGAGGGCAGTGAGTGGGCACAGGTATACAGCACCGGTCCGGTTGGTGTAGCCATCAGCCACAGCAAGGTCTCGGGGGGCACCAGCCAGGAGCCTGGGGGGAGGAGGCATGGAGGCTGGGCTCAGTCTCTGCATGGCCCCTTTCAAACAACTGCTGTTCATAGTGTGTTTACGAGCACCTGCTCTGTGCCTGGCTCTGTGGCAGGCTCTGGAAGTGTAGGGATGACTGGACCCCAATTCCTGCCTTCATAGAGTGGCCAGTGTAGGGGAAGGCAGGCAAAGAAACAGACAACCACAAGACATGCCCCATGAAAGGGGAGCAACCAGAGAGGCCCCAGAGGAGATGGCCCCAGACTGAGGAAGAGGACTAGGGTCCACCAGGTGAAGAAGGGGAGAAAGGGCGCTTTGGGAAAAGGTATAGCACGTGCAAGGGCCAGGAAGCATGAGGAAGCAGGGTGATTCAGAGATCTGCAAGGCCCTGCAGATAGCTGTAGCCAGGAACCTCAGAGAGGGACAGAGGCTGGGCGGGAAGGGCCTTGTGGGAATCACGGAGGAATTTTAAGCAAGAGAGTGACAAGGTCAGATTTGTGTTTGGAAAGGAATGCTTTGGCCTCTAAGATGAAGGTAGATCGGAAGAGAGTAAGACTGGAGGAATTTTGGCACAGGGTTCAAATGCCAGGGAGGCCCGAGGGGAGAACTTTGTGAGGGGGTAGGGTGAGTTATCCTATGTCTGAGTCCTTCCTTGCTAAGCCATTTGAAACTTAGATTGAGGACACCTGAGCTCCTAAGTGATCTGGGTGGGCACCAGCCCTCCTCCCCTACCTGGAGACAGGACCACAAGGTACAGGGTGGGCACCCGACACTTTGGACAATGTGGCCCCAAGGCAGAATTCCCAGGGGCTGGGCATGAGGGTGGAGCTGGGCAAGGACTACCATCTTCCCTCTAGTCTGCCCAGAGCCTATTTTTAGGGACACGGACTACAAGTCCCCATAAGGGTGCTGAGGACTCTGGCCCCAGCAGGAAGCCATTGCCCTAACAACTTATCCTATCCTAGAGTGGTGACTGGGGTGGGGGGAAGCAGGGCATAAGCTTTGAAATTATATCTCAAAGGACAGTGCGTGGACCACCCAAATCAGACATCCTTGTTATCAGATATTTGTTAAAAAGGCAAATTCCTCAGTCCATGGATGGGAGCTGGGGTGGAGTCCTGGGACCTTTTTTTTTCCCCTAAGTTTTTTTTTTTTTTAATTGTAGTAAATATATATGTAGCAAAACATTGCCATTTCAATCGTCTTCAAACATATAGTTCAATGACATCAGTTATGTTCATCATGGTGCTCAACCATCATCCTTATCTACTCCCAAATTTTCCCATCATCCAGGACATGCATACTTAACATGCACTCCAAATACTGTCCACCCATAGTTGGAGAATCTAGATTTACCCACCATCCCTGCTCTCTCTCTGCAGCCTCTCAGGGTTCTTCTAGGACCTTCCCCTGCCCTCCCACCTCTATCCTGGTGGACCTAACCCAGGTCTCTCCCCACTCGGGCCCAGTAATGCCATCATCCTGAGACTTCCAGCTCAAAACCTGGCCTCAAGGCCTCCTGCCAGAGTCGTGGCAGTGCTGTGCCACAGCCTGCCTGCAGCTCCCGCCTGGGCCCTGTGAGTGAGGGTTGCTGGGAGTGAGCAGGGCAGGGCCTGGACATGCTGGGGCCTGGGGTGCCTCCGCCCAATGGATGTCAGGAATGCACTGCCTGGGGGTGCTGGGAAGAGAGAGGGGCCTCTGTCTGCACCTCACATCTGAGGCTCAGTCCTCACCCTGGGGAAGTGTTCCTGGGAGCAGGGTACAGCTTCTGCAAGGAGGGCAGTGTTAGGAGTGCCAGTCAGGGAGGCTGGGTCGGGACCAGCAAGGAAGCCAGGCCCCGTTAGTCACCCTTTGTCTGGGCTGAGGAGAGTGCCTGGCCACCCATGGATATCCACCCACTGGCACTCCTGACACATGAGAGAAGGAAGCACCAGGCCTATAGGAAAACAACACCTGGTTCTAGGATTTGTTCTGCATCAAGGAGTGGTCTCCTTTCCTCTTTAGCCTTGAGTGCCTCATCTGTAAAACAGGGACAGCAGCTGTCGCACAATCTCCAGGGTTGTTTGGAGAACAAATGGGTTCATTCTGTGCAAGGACTCTGGGTCTATGAAGCCATGGCCAGTGCGAGCACTGTGGTTCTGGTTTCTTATGGCACAGGGACTAGCCCTAGCATAGCCCTTGGACTCCTTCCAGGGATCTCTGCCCACCAGGTTAGGAAACCCAGAGCAGAGAAAAAGAACAGACTAGTTCAGTTGTTTCCAGGGAGCAGAGGATGGGACCTAAGTCAGCCTTTCACAATCACTAAGGTGGGGCTGGTGGACATTAGCCACTAGACTCATTTGAGGGAGAAGGGGGACAGCAGTGTGCTCAGATTTGGCAGGAGCTGGCTTGATGGGGTCTAGCCTCAGTGGCTGAGGGGGCTCCTGGGGAGCCCGGATTGCATTCCAGGGCATTTGATGCAATGAAGTGTCTGCCCCTGCGGCTGCTGCTGCTGCTGCTGCTGCCCTGCCCAAGTTGTTCAGGCAGGAGGGGAAGGCTGAGCCCCTGTGCCTCAGCCTCCTGGGGCACTGAGCAGGCAGAGCTGGATGTGAATGGGAAGTGGGCTGAGAGAAATGCCCTTATCACCTATGCCCTTCCCTAGCCCTTCCTCAGCTTTGTGCCTGCTGATGGAGGGTGCAGCAGGGCCAGGGCCCAAGTTCCAGCCCCATATCCTAGGCCCTTCCCTTCCCACAGGGAGCCCCCCACCCCCCATAGAGTATTTTTAGCTCCTACTTGGCCCGCTCAGAGGCCCTTTAAGGCCCTCTGGCTCCCAGCCCAGCATCCAATGGGTCTACAGCCAGAGGACTGCGCACGGATGGGGGAAGGCGGCTGTGGAGACAGTGTCAGGTCCAGCTCCCTCCAGCCACAGCCAGGTGTGTGTGGCTGGAGGCTAGAGAATTTAGAGGATGAGAGGGACCTTAAAACCAAACCAAATCCACTGACATGGAGTCCATTCCAACTCATACCCACCCTATAGGGCAGAGGAACCAAAAAAGAGCCAAAAACAAACCCACTGCCATAGAGTTGATTCTGACTCACAGAGACCCTCCATTGGGTTTCTGAAGCAGTAAATCTTTATGGAAGTAGAATGCCCCATCTTCTTTCCTCGGAGTGGCTGGTGGGTTTCAACTTCCTTAGGCACTACACCACCAGAGCTCCTTCATAGCTGCCCTATAGGATTTTCAAGGCTGTAGATCTTTTAGGAAGCAGACTGACTCATCCTTCTCCCTCAGAGTGGAGTGACTGGTGGGTTGGAATGGTCAAATGGGTGACCTTTTGGTTAACAACTGACTGCTTTAAACACTTGCCACTAGAGTGCCTTTGTTGTTGTTGAGATGTGCGCTCGAGTCAGACCCAACTCATAGCAACCCCTCCTTGGGTTTCCAAAGTGATACCATTACAGAAGTAGATTGCTCCATCTTCCTTCCGAGGAGTGGCTGGTGGGTTTGAACCGCCAGCCTTCTGGTTAGAGTGCCTTAGAGGGACCTTACTTACATGCAAATACTATGTAGATTAATATGCAAATAAACACTTCTGCTACCTGCTGTCGGGTCTGGTTCAGATCAGAATCCAGAAATTGACTCCCAGACCACCACTGAGCCCATCCTCCCAGCAGCAGTAAGGAGGGACGCTAAACGGAGGGAGGCTTTGCCTGGATCTGGGAAAAAAGAAAAGATTATCCCTCTCCTACGTCAAGCTGGTCTGGGTGGTATCAAGGAGGGACCCTGGAGGCAAAGGAATGGGTGAAAGGACCTCTCAAGAGCTTCCAAACAGCTACCTCTTTACCCTCTCCTTTGGCTCCAGCCAGACAGCCCGTCCTGGTCCCTGGGGAGCCCCCAGAGCTCTGGGCTGCTCAGCCCTGCACCATCACTTCTCCCAGGGCAGTTCAAAGCTAATGAAACAGCCCAGTAAAATGTAGTAGAATTGGAGAAGGCTGGGGACTGGGGCCCAGGAGAGCTGTGGGCACCAGGTCAGCTTGCCCTAACGAGAAGGCTTCCCAGAGGGACACTGGTGGGCAATGCTCAGAGAAACAGCCTATTAAGATTCAATTTCCCAGACTTCTTGCCTCCCCTCAGGGAGGTGCCTGGGGGTTCTAATGGGAAGACTTTCTGTTAACTTGGCTTAAGAAAAGGTGTGTGTGTGGGGGGGGTGCAAAGAGGACCCAGCATTCAGGCCAATGGTCCCCCCATACCTTCCTCCCCAGGTCCCTAGTCCCCTCCCAAGTTCTCCTCCCACCTGGGCCTGCTCCAGCCCTGAGCCCCAGGGAGGAGGGGGCAGCTCGCCTATGCCTGGATCCCAGCTCGGTGCCAATCCTGCTTCCCAAATTAGCCATCTCCCCAGAGGCTGCTCCTATGGTAGCAGAAACTGCAGTCTTTTGGTCCTCCCACTATACCTCCTTATACTGCCCAACCAGCCCCCTCTCTCCAGGGGTGACTCAGCCCTCAACAAGCTAAGGGAGTGAGGGAATGAGAAAAGACAGGAGAAAGGTCTTGGCCCAAACCTCCAATAAAACAGAACAAGGATGTTTTTTCCATTTCTTTTCCCTCTCCCTGGATTTTTAGTACTTTTTTCCTCCCTATATTTGACCCTTTAGGAACTTCCTCTTGGAGCTCTGGTGGTGTGGTGCCTAAGGCATTTGACTGCTAACCAGAAGTTTGGCAGTTCAAACCCACCAGCTGCTCCACAGAAGGAAGATGGGGCAATCTATTTCAGAAACCCAAAGAGGGTCATTACTTTGAGTCAGAATCAACTTGATGGCAACGAGTGTGGTTTTCTTTTTGAAAAAAAAAAAGAAAGAAAGTTCTTATCATCTAACCTCAATCTCTCTTCAGCAGGGGAGCTCTCTCTTCTGCCTTTGCAGAAGAGTTCTGACCAAACTCCTTTTACTTTTTTTCCTACAAGATAAGGTTCCCCAACCTCCTACCCAATTGAGAGGCCCTTGGCCTGGACTGGTTAGAGAGAAAGGATGCCACATATAAAGCCCTTCTGCCCGCAGCCAAAGCTGCTGGGCCCATTTCTGCACGGCACGAGCCTCAGAGGATGCCAGGTCTCGCCCTGCCCAGGGAAACATGTTTTGGGAGAGCACAGCACATAAGCCTGGCTCCTGTCTACCTCAGGCATGACCTCATCTTCCAGGAGCCGCAGCCACCCCTGCCCCCAGGCTTTCCAGACACACTCACTTCCAGGCAGGGATGAGAGGGAGAAACGGCTCAGAAGTATCCCACATAGCCTAAGAGGTCAGGCCAAACCAGAACACCTGGATTCCCAGAGCAACTGCTTATAGGGAGTCACTAACTACTTCTCTGAGGAACAGTCCCTCTCATTCCCCAGAGGTCCCCATCCCTCGCCCCAAGAAGCTCGCTGCATCTCAGTCCTTGGCCCTGCTCCACGCCCAGAGACTGGGAGATGGGGCCTGGATTGGGGTGAGTCTCTTGTGTCATGGTCAGGGAGCCCCAGTTCAGAGGTGAAGGAGACAGAGTAGCGGAGAGGGGCCACATGAGGTTTCAAACATTTCTGGAACAAGGCCTCCTGAGAGAATATGAGGGAAATTGCGTTCCCACCACAACCAGAAGAATGCACCAACATGCATAATTTTGCATATATTTTCAGAGGTCCCTGCATCTCCTGAAAACCTATTAGCCCCAACTGCAAGCCTGCTCAGGACCCTGAGCTCTCCCCCTTTTCCCAAGGAATCTTGAGACTAACAGAAGATGAGGCTGCAGTTTGACTTATACTCAAGCAGCTGTTCACATCTGGCTACACAGCTGACTGCAGCTAAGTCCAGCTATGCCCAGCTGGCTCTCCCAAAGGGCTAAGGGACAGAATTCAGTGAGATGGGCCAAGATACAGAACTACTCCTGGGAAACATTGAGGTTACCCAAGGGAGTACTCAGAACTCTACCTAGAACTGCCTGCCTCTCAGAGGTTCAGAAGGCATCAACCTATCAGCTTTAGAATCTTCTGGGCTTTTGGCAGGTCTAGCTCCTCTCTCTAGACCTCCAGGAAAAAAAGGAGAACTCCTCTGCTCAGTCACCTTGGTGGGGTCCATGAGTGATGGGAGTGCATTAGGGTCTTGGCCTTGACATAGGAGATGTGGGCTATTAAAAGCCTCTTACACACATTATCTCATTAAACTACACTATCACCTCAGCTACTGACTGAAAAGTTGGTGTTCAAATCCACCCAGAGGCTCCACAGGAGAAAGACCTGGTAAATTGTTCTTATAAAGATTACAGCCTAGAAAACCCCATGGGGCAGTTCTCTGTCACATAGAGTTGCTATGAGTTAAAATCAACTTGATGGCATACACAAGAACACCATCACCCATGAGGAATAGTTAAGTGCTGGGCTATTAAGTGAAAGGTTGGTGGTTCAAACACAACCAGAAGTGCTTCAGAAGGAAGGCCTGGGAATCCACTTCTGAAAAGTTATGGTGACATCTGCTATCACCCCATAAAGGTGGGCTGTTCCTCCACCATCTCACTCACACACACATGCACACACACACACAGATGAGGCTTAGGTATTAGTGACAAACCCCAGACAGGTCACTGGCAGTGGGACTCCCAAGCCTCTTCTCTATCCATGATGCCAAGTTGCCTCTAACAGGACAAAAGACGTAGGAAGGAGCATATGGATCCAGGTGCAACACCTCTTTGGGGAAAATTGGCCCAGAGAAGGGAAATATCTTGCTCAAGGTCACATAGCAAAGGGGGTACGTATAGAATCATTTATAGTCTGATTTTGTGCTTCCCAGTCTGATTTCTTTACACGATGTTTCCTTATATCATGTAGATTCAGCATTAAGTCAAATAAAATATTTTTCTGATCTGGAATAGAGAGAGCACCAACATAGAAACTTATGCTGATGGTCACTTAGGGTCTCCAAGGCCAGACTACAGCTACCGGGGCCAAGCTGGGAAGGGTGTGGTGGCCACTGCTTCAGCAGAAGTCAGGTGGAGTTAAGGCTAAGTCCAGGTAGGCAGGCTGAGCAGGGGCTGGACTCACAGGGCAGTGGCCAAAGCTCGGCAGAGCTTGGACTTTGAACTTTCCAAGTTCCTCAAGTTCTGCAGGCTCTAGGCAGAGCTGGGAGGGATTGCAAGGCACCCTTGATCTTACCACATCCTCTCGCTCAGAGAGGTCAGAGGTGAGGAAGGGGCAGACTCCTGCCAGCTCACCCAGCCCAAAGAGTTGGGTGAAGACTGCCTGTCCTATCCTAACCACTGTCCTTCTCTGGGCATCCTCACTTCCTCTAGCTGCCCTTGTCCCTCAATTGCCAACCTCAGCAGAGAAATCTCCGAGTCCTAGACAAGTCCCTCTAGGCATGCATGTATATATGTGTGTGCATGTGTGCCCATGTGTGCACATGTATGCATGTGTGTCTGTGTGGTGGGAATGGAGACCTGAGCAGCTGGATGTTATCTCCTTCTCCTCCCTTCCCTATGCCTAGCTCCTCCCTCTTCTTCTTGCAGCTGTTGGGGAAGGAGACCAGAAGAAAGAGAAAAACACCATTTCCCTCTTCAAACCCAAACAAACACACTCAGGGTTGAAGATTCAACATGAATCTGTGGAATGTGGGGAAGATGTCCAGTGGGGACAGCGGCCACTGCTGGGGAGGAAGCAGGACAGAGAGCAGAAGTTGAGGCAGCCCCTCCTCTCCACTACTCCTCACAACCTCAAGAGGTCAGCGTGAGCTTGAGGGCTTTGACAGTTCCAACGGCCCAGACTCACCCATCACCTCACCTTCCAACCGCCAGGCAGTGGAGGAGGCTGTCTAGTCTGGCTCTGCAGAGGGTGTGGCCACAGACTCAATTCGAGGTATCAGGAGGGAAGGGGGCAGGTTTGAATGTATACGCCCATAGACTCTTTCTAGGTGTTATGTGTGTGGAGAGAGAAGTTCCCACTAGGTGTTCCTTTGCAGTTTGCCCCCAGCTCCCAGCTCTGGAAAGAAGCAGCTAATGCTCGGTGCTCGGTTCACAGAATGGGAAGGGGCTCAGCGACCACGACCCTACTTCCACTCTCAGGAGAGATCTAAAGGCCAGAGAGGCTCCGCCTAGGTACCTTCTGACCAGTCAGTCAGCCCTTGTACATGATGACTGCCCCCACTCCATACCTAATCCCTCAGTTTCTCGCCCAACCCCAGAAGCCAGAGGGTTACTCCGGACTCCACCCCTTAATACCCCGTTCCCAAGGAGGCCTGGAAATCCTCGGGCCCAAGACTCCGACTCTACTCCAGATCCACACCCTATCACACACACATGCTCCCGCCAGCCCCCGCCAACCTCACTTACAGGTAGCGCTGTTGCCGCTCCGTTTGCCGATGGAGGGCGACAGAGTAACCGAAGAGGCTGCCCGGGTTCCCGGCCTCCTTCACCACCAGGAATCGGGTGTCCAGGTTGAAGGCGGAGGCGACGCGGCCGCCGGCGGCCACCATCAAGGCAAGCGCGCAGAGCAACGGGCGCGGGACTGGAGGCGCGGGGCGGGAGCCGGGCCCCATGGCTGCGAGCGGGAGACCGGGGCCAGGCGAGAGCGCGTGAGAGCGCGGAGCTGCGAGGGAGGACCTGTTCCACCTGCTGCCGGCGCAGCTTGGGACACTCGGGCCCTCTGCGTCGTTGCGCCCTGCGGTGCTGATTAGTTTCTTATCCTCTGCACTGGTCAGTCTTACGTCTGTTCAGGGTCAGCGCTCCCGGGTCCCCCTGCTCCGCCCGCGGGTCTAGTCTCTCGCTTCCTTCCCACACCGGGTCACAGCCTCTCGCCCCGGGCTCCCGGCCCCCCAGCTCGTCCCAGCCGCGCCCCCTTGGCCGCGCTGTCGTCTTCAATGCTGGCTCGGCGGCAGATCTGGGCCCGCGGACGGGTCGACCGCAAGAAGGGCGGGAGGGAGGGGTCTCCCCCGTCGCGCGCCCCGCCTCCCCACGCCCAGCCTCGCACCTCCCCACCTTGCGCGCCCAGCCCAGATCTGCTTTCCTTCCGGGGAAAGAGAAAAGGTCCCGGCTCGGCCACCGCCTCTTAAAGGGGCAGCAACCCCCCTCCCTCCTCATCCTCATTTCCGCGACTCCGCCCACTCCCCCAAACACCTGTGCGGGAGCCCTTAAAGGCTTGGTTTTCCCCTCCCCGCCTCTTGCTGCTCCCAGGAAGCGTCGCCTCCCAAGCAAGATGAATTGGACGGGCGGGGTTGGGCTTGGGATTTGTCCAGCCTTTTTGCTGCGTCTGCTACTGCTGCTGAAAAGGCCGTCCCAGTAGCAGCCACCTCGACCTGGCCCGTTGGAGAGCCCCGGCGTTGGCGCGTCTTGGAACCGACCTACGCGCGCGCCTGCCTGGAATGCTGGACTGTCTTCCGCGGCGCTGTGAGTCCCTAAGAGGTGGCTCGCGGTCTCTGGGCGTTGTCCTTTCACCAAACCTCTGGGTGGTCCTTATGGAGATTTATTTATCTCCACCCCTCCACCCTGATCCAACCGAGAACGGTCCCCCAGCTATGCCAGACAAATATTTAGCAATGGTAAATAAACAAACATCGCTAGTTGCTGATTATAATTGGCAACCAGACAGCATCTTTCCCAAAAGGTTGCGTCCTCCGGTAGCCCTTATAAACCTGTCCGTGTGGAAATGAAGTTCCTTTTCCTTCTTAGATCGCACTGCATGGCGGTGGAGCCTGGCCCAGATTGTATCCATTTCTTACTCCCAGCCCAGCAGAGTCCCAAGGGTCCCCTCCTCCCATCCAGCCTTGGGCTGAACGTTTGGAAACTGAGTGAGGACACCGAGCCACCACAGGTGTGTAGTGGGTGGTGCCGGGTGGATGAAGTGGGCGGGGCCCAAAGGTCTAGTTATCCGCACAAAAATCAAACTGGAAGGGAACTTCAGTAGGTCGCTATGTGCTTTAAGTCTCACTCAGATTTCCTTTATAGCAGCACAAAGACCCACCTTTCTCTGAGCCTTCTTTTCTCTTGACTAAAGATGTTTTCTTATTCTGGTCCAGAAGTCCAGCCCTCAGTGTCCATTCCCTTGAAGTTCAGCTTCTAGCCCTAATCTTACTATGATAATAAAGAGAAACATACCATGTGTGAAGCAGTTATACAGTAGGAACTATGCTAAGTGCTTTACAAACATTAAATTAAATCTTCACAATAATCTTGGAGGTGTTATCTTCATTTTTCTGTTATTGTTGTGGTTAACCAAAAACCAAACCAAACTCACTGCCATTGAGTTGGCCCATCTTTCTTCCACAGAGCAGCTGGTGGGTTTGAACTGCTGACCTTCTGTTTAGCAGCCAAATGCCTTATCCATTACACCACCAGAGCTCTATCAAGTCAGTTCCTTCTCACAGGGACCCTGTGTGCATCAGAATGAAACACTGCCCAGTCCTGCACCAGCCTCACAGTTGGTGCTATGTTTGAGTCCGTTGTGGCAGCCACTGTCTCAATCCATCTCATTGAGAGTCTTCATCGTTTTCGCAACATGATGTCCTTCTTCAGGGACTGGTCCCTCCTGATAACATGAAGGGAACATGTTACCCATTTTAAAGATGAGGAAACTGAACTTGTGGGAGGTTAAGTAACTTGGTGAAGCCATAGAGCTAGGGTACTAATTCTATGTTAACTGACCCTGGAGCCCTTCTTAAGCACTTCTGCTAATAATTAACATTTGTACAATACTCAGGACAGATCCAGGTTTGGTAATACCTGAAGCTTGTACAACTTGGAGGCTCTCTTTAAGGAAAAGAATAAAGAATTAAGAATTAGATGAAGAGTCCAGAGTCTTATTTTACAGTTTATGATAATTTCATATTCTGACTTTCATTCCATCCTCCTGGCATTGTTGGGGGGTCAGGATTATCATCCTCATTTAACTTATGAGGAAATGGAGGCTCAGTAGGTTACCTAGATGGCCAAGGTCACGCAGCTTGTGGGAGATAGAGATGGGGAAGGAAGCTGCTGATCCCAGCTGTATCTTTAAGGGACAAACTCTAGACAGCTGTTGGTCTGAGAGCCAGACACACCTAAACAAAAACAGCTGCGATAGCAGCTTTCTGTGTAGTGTTTGGGGAGAGGACACTCATCCCTGTCTGCCCTTCAGACAGCATTTGTTCCCGAGCTGTGACACTTAGAGCCACCCAGCCTTTCTCGTGGTCTAGGAGATAGATGTCTGGGGTCAAGAAGCAGGAAGGTAACCTGGATGGAAGTTGAACGGTAATGTATGCCCCTCCTTTTGGCTGGCTGCTTGTCATCCGCTTCCTTCCTGGAGAAGAGGAGCCAGCCAGGGCCAGGGGGCAGGGGTCCAGGGTAGACACCCACGGTGAGCAAGGGTCCCATCTGAAATAGCTCTGAGAGCCCTGGGATGACAGACTGACACCATGCCAAGTGTTATCTCTTTGGCCACCGCAAACAGGAATGACCAGCATGTCCGATCCCGGGCCTGGGAGCAGGAAAGGGATGAGGGCTGGTTTTTCCACTCTAACAGAGTATCCAGAGAGAATGTGGGGGTGGGAGCAGGGGTGACTGGTAGGAGGAGGGCTTGAGCTGAGGAATGTGGGGGAGTGTCAGACAGATCTGGGGGCTGGAATGAGGGTGGAGGCAGACACTAAGACTGGAAGGGTCTGGGCTGGAGAGATGCAGAAAGAGAAGTCCCAAGTTCCTATCACAGATCTGAACTCCACTGGTTTCAGGAACGTTATCATCCACAGCCCCACCTCATCCCTCAGTTGACTTTATGTCACCTCTTCCATTGGAGAAGGGATCCAACCAGGAATGTAGAAAGAGACAGGGAAACAGGGCACGGGAATAACATGCAAACCATGGGTTCTATTATAGAGTCAGGGTAGGTCAGGGTAGGCTTCCTGGAAGAGGAGTATCTGGATAAAGATGGGGAAAAAAAAGGACTACTAGCAAGAGGGAGCCTTGGGACAGAAAAAAGGCCAAAGAGTCACGGCCTGGTTGGGGGTGAAGTTTTCCCAGTGGGAAGAATATCAGTACTCTAGAGAGCAGCGTCTGTCTATTTAGTGCTTGCTGTGTTCACACCGGGAGATCTGGTTGCACGGTGCCTAAGGCATTTGACTACTAACCAGAAGGTTGGCAGTTCAAACCCAGCAGCCACTCCGCAGAAGGAAGATGGGGCAATCTACTTCACTCCATGGTGGTGAGTTTGGTTTGGTTTGGTTTTTGGTGTTCACACCAGCCTTCCTCTGCCTGCCACCTCCCCCACCCCATCTTATTCTCCTGGAGTTCCAGTCTACACCGCTTGGCTCTCTCTTACCTCTTGTGGCAAGATTAGTACACAGGGTATTGGGTTAGAGTACAGGTAGGCATTGGAGAAATAGCGATGGAGTGGAATGTGGTGTCATGTGGATGGAGCCCAGATCTGCCATCTCACCTTGGGCAGGTGACTTTCCTGCACTGGGCCTCAGTTTCTAAATCCGCAGAATGAAAGGGCTGAGAAAATCCCTCCAGTCTTCTCCAACCGGCTCTAACATTGTGTGTGCCAAGGCTCCTGCTATCTGTTAAACCAAGTGGACAAAATCTGTGCTGTTGAACTGAGACACCAGCCTCTATCTCTGAGTTGAATTGCAAATGCAAATTACAGGGAGGGGAGGTAGGAGTGCTGAAGTGTGAATGGGTTTATCAGATTTCCTTTCTCCAGTGACCCAAATGTGGGCGGAAGAGAACAAGGGGCGGGGCCAGGGAGCCTGGTCCACGGATCTCTGTCAGCCTCAAACATTTACTGACAGTCTACCCTAGGTGGTGCAAATGGTTAGTGAGTTTGGCTACCAAGTGAAAGATAGGAAGTTTAGCCCACTCAGAGGCACCTTGGAAGAAAGACCTGGTGATCTACTTCTGAAAAATCAGAGTTAACTCTGGCAACTAGTTTTACTATGTGCCAGCACAAAGCTAAGGACCCGGGGTGGGGGGGTGCCAAAGACGAATGAGGCCCCTCCTCAGGGAGGCTGGGCTTTCATCATGGCCCCACATTCTGAAATCTCCCCAAGTGAAACAAGCTAAGTCCACATTAAGGAGTCCTGGTGGCACAATGAGGAAGTGCTCAGCTGCTGACTGAAAGAAAGGTCAGCCGTTCAAACCCACCAGTGTCTCCTCTGGAGTAAAGACCTGGCCATCTGTTCCCGTAAAGATTTACAGCCTTGGAGACCCTATGGGACAGTTCTACTCTGAACTATAGGGTCGTTCTGGGTCAGGATCAACTGGATGGTACACAACAAGCCCACATTGCATTGTATTTTACGGGTGGTGCTTTGGAGGATGAGGGGGTGTTAGAAAGCTCAGTCTGGCTGCAGCATGAAGTTGGCATTACCAGGAGAGACTGGGCAGGGTAAGGGGGCTGGGGGAGCCGCTGTAATAGTTTGAGCAACAGGTGAGGTGGGCTGAGCAGGGGCAGAGGGAGGTGAGAAAGGCCCAGGACACTAGTTTGACCTGGACTTTAGGGACAGATGTGGTGAGGGATGCTGGGGGTGGGGATAAATGGGCAATGAGTGCCATCAAGGTGTGGTGAGCAGGCTCCAGGCATCAAGGCACTTCCCTACCAGCCAACGCTTCCCATCTCTCTCTGTTTCTCCAGCCCTCTCTCTGTCCCCTTGCTGCTACTCAAGACCTGATCTTGCCAAATACTACTGCCCCAGCCCCAGGACTCCCTCTCCTCCTGGCTTTGAAACTTGGACTCTGGTGGGCCCTACAGAATTTCCTACCTCGTGCCAAAGTTGCTCCTTGGAGGTTGGGAGACTGTGGAGTTGCGTGTCAACTTGGCTGGGCCTGGTTTTGAGTGGCTGGGCAGCTGGATGTACTATTCCCCATGATGAGACTGGTAATCAACTCCATGGTGGAATCTACTGGAGGAGCTGAGTAGCTCCCTTGTGGTCTGCTTCCTGTATGTAGGGGGAAATGTTGAGAAAGGCCTCTGCAGCTTTTTTACATACTTGGGTCCTGCATTTGGCCAAGTCATCGGTGAGTGGCCTGACATGTTGTCTGCTGATCTTGGGACTGTCTCTGGATTTGAACTAGTGGCCTGCTGTGTTGTTTGACATCTTGGGACTGTGCCATTTTATTTGTTGACCTTGGGTTTGTCAGCCTCAGCAGCCAGCAGCTGCCTGAGTTAAGAGAAGCCTCTAGCTTCAGTGGGCTGGGAGCAAGAGGCAGAGCTGAAGCCCAGGATTGAGGGGCTTTCATCCAGCTGGCATGTTGAACTCAGACTTCTAGCCTCCAAAACTGTAAGAGAATAAAGCCCTGTTTGTCAGAGCCATGCATTTGTGGTATTTCTGTTAGAGCGGCACTAGTAACCAAAACAGAGGCCATGGGTAGGGGCAGCTGCAGCAGTGGGGGAGGGAAGAATGAGTCACCTCTCCCCAGGGGCCTGGCCATTTCCTGGGGAGGAGCCTTTTTACTGGTAGGGTTCTATGCTCCTTTGGGAAATTTGGGCAGGTCTGGGGGAAGAAGGGGAGGGTGCTTTGTCTATACTCCACTACTCCTACTAGCGGCCTAGATAGTCTGTGGGGGTTGGGGTGAGTTGTGATTGCCTGTGGAGGGCTCCTACATGCATATGGATCGAAACCTGTCTGCACACATGATCCCTTATGCATTCCCAAGCATTTGCCTATGCAACTCCATGCCTCTCGGTGTTTGTGTATTTGAATGTGGAAAGGAGATTTATTGAGCACCTACTCTGTGCTCAGCCCTTATTATGTTATCTTCTGATAACCCTATCAAATGATGCTTTTATAGTTGAAAATACTGAGGTGCCCTAGATGAAAGAGGTGTGAATACTATGCCCACCTCCTCCAGGGCTAGATTGGTGGCTATCTGACTCCAGAGTCTGTCCTTCCCTCCACAGTGACCTTCTTAGAGCCTGAGTGTGAGAAGTATCTGTGCCTATATTTATCTTTCTGCCGATGGTCCAGCGGGCATGGGAGTGGCTGGGTGAACAGAAGACGGGTGATATCCAGCTTTCACATGGCACATACTTCTGGCCTGGTGAACCCATGTGGCTGGCCAATTTGTGTTTTAGACTCCCCTACAGGCTAATGGGGAACCCTGGTAGCATAGTGCCTAAGGCACTTGACTGCTAAGCAGAAAGCTGGTAGTTCAAACCCACCAGCCACTCCTCGGAAGGAAGGTTGGGCAATCTACTTCCGTAGTGATACTGCCTTGGAAACCCAAGGAGGGGTTGCTATGAGTCAGGTCCGACTGGATGGCACATAACAACACAACAACAACAGGCTAATGAAGGAGACCTGGTGGTGCAATGGTTAAGTGCTGAGCTATGAACCGAATGGTCAGAGTTTCAAATTCACCAGCTGCTCTATAGGAGAAAAGACCTGAGATCTGCTGTCATAAAGATTACAGCCTTGGGGCAGTTCTGCTCTGTCCTGTAGGGTAGCTATGAGTTGGAACCAACTCAGTGGCACACAACAACAATAACACCCAAGTTATGCCAGATGCCAGTCACCTCCAGCTGGCTGTCCATAGACTCCTCAGAATCCACGTGTCCAGAACAAACTCATGCAGCATCCCCGCGTCCCCACAACCTGCTCTTCCCTTAACACTCTCTGTCTCAGTGTCTCTTACCCAGTCCCAGCAGATTCAATGAACATATCAGTCATTCCATGCCCCCAGGTCCTCTTGCCTGTAATGCCCTTTACCCCTTTGTTTATTTGGAAAACATTCGCTTGTTCCTCAGAATCTTTTATGAGTTCCACTTTCTCAGTAAAGCCTTCTCTCACCCTTGACCTGTGAACTACTACGCATGCATGTCCACACCCATGCGCATGTGTAGTCCCGCTTGAATTTTCCAGGCGTTGTGCTGACTTCTAGCCTGGACTTGTATTGTGATTATAGACTGGCAGAACTATGACCTTAGAGAAGTCCTTTCATCTCTCAGCGTTGGTTTTCTCATCTATAAATGGAGATAAAGTCCCTAGCTCAGATTTGTTGAAAAATAGTAAAACTGGCCCAGACGTCGCTCACTGAGTTAAGTTGCTATTGATTGTACCTAGATTTCCCTGCAGCCATGATAGCCTCTCCTACATAGTGAGTGGGCCTTTCGTGCTGTGTGTCCAGCCCAATTTGGTGGGCCACTCACTCTTGGTGGCCCCAAAAAAGGAACCCAGTGGAGGCAAGGAAGAGGCCAGCTCTGTCTCTTTAATGTCCCTTGTTCCCTGCCCCTCCCCCACCCCCGGAATCCTGTTGGGACAAACGTCTTGGCTCAGTGGGTTGAAAAGGAAAGTCAGAATTCTGAGGCATGACTCTCTGTGCCCACTGACTCACTTCCTCATCCCGCCTGCTCCGGACAGGCCAGGCCCTGAGTAATGCAGGTTGTGGTCCCTCCCAGTCCTAGCCCCCATCCCACCCATCCCAGCCACCCCAGCCCCTCACAGTTAACATCCCCTTCACCCCCTGGGGTGCGAAGGGTGGAGGGCAGTGGAACTGGTTTGAGGAGGAGTCGAGGTTGGTGCCCATCCCCCTCCTCTGCGTGTGTGAACAGATCTGGAATCCTGCATCCATGGCTATGCCTGTGGGCACTGCTGACCCCAGGCTGGCCTGGATGTGGGTCTGCAGACTCAGAAATTAGGACAGTTTCCAGGTTTGCAAGCAGGTTTCAGCAAAGTTAAGGAGTTAGCCATCACAGGGCAGACTGAGTGGGGAGGCACAAGTCCTGCTCTCAGGAACCCAAGTGTGATGGGGGAGATGCTGTACTGACCCTCAGAGGGCCTCAGTGAGCAGAGGAGGCACAGTGTCTGGCCTCAGGACAACCTCACTCTGATGTGCAGGGCAGGGCACCCTGGTAGGGTTAGATCTGGGAGACTGCACAAATTCCCCCTCCTCACTGTGCCTCTCACCTTTCCTGCCATGATCATAGGAATTCTCACCATTAGGCAACTCTTTTAAGGGTTAAGGAAGGAGCTCTGGTAGCATAGTACCTAAGGCATCTGATTGCTAACTAGAAGGTTGGTGGTTCAAACTCATCAGCAACTCTGTGGAAGGAAGAATGGGCAACCTACTTTCGTAAAGATTGACTGCCTCAGAAACCCAATGGGGGTTGCTATGAGTCAGAATCAATTCAATGGCAGTGGGCTTAGTTTCTTTTCCTTTTCCTGGTTTGTAAGGGTTAAAGGCAGCCGTGGTGGTTCAGTGGCAGAATTCCCATCTTCCACGTGGGAGATCCAGGTTCAGCTCCAGCCAGTGCGTCTCACACACAGCTACCACATGTCTGTCTGTGGAGGCACGTGTATCAGTCTGATGAGGAACAGGTTGGAGTGGGACTTCCAGACTAAGACAAAAGGAAAGACTAAGAAAAAAAGAAAATCAGCCAATGACAATGCTAGGGATCACAGTGGTCCTGTCTGCAACCCATCATGGGGATGGGGCAGGGCCAGGTGGTGTTGCCATAACAGTTTGTGTTAAGGCCTTGTCTCCCGAAGGCTCCTAGTAAAATGCAGGAAGTCCTACCTGGCAGGGAGCACATGATATGTGACAGCCTCACCCACAGAGTACAGGGCCCCAGGGTATGAATGAGTCAGGAGGCCAGAAGGGCAGGAAGTAGGAAGGGGCCAGAACAGAGGTGCTCAAGGGAAGCACCAGGACACAAAATGATTTAGCGTAGGGTGGAAGGGTGGCAGGGCTTCCAGACAGACCCCTCACACCTGTCCTCCCTGGCTATGAGTATGACGGAAGCGTCACTTTCCTCCAAAACAGCCCCCCAGGGTCTTGGCCTTTTCCCTCTGGGGGTCCCCTTTGTTGTCCTGAGATACCAACACCTCTGAGTGGGGGAGTTTGGGTGAGGGAGGAGGCTGGGGGCTGTGAAGGCCACTCCTTCAAATGGCAGAGCTGCTCAGGGCAGCATCCCTGACAGGAGAAACTCTGAGGCAGAGTGATGGCCCAGCCCACCTCGACTGCAGAGACGGGAACTTGGGGGACAGTCAGATGCACCAGAGGGGACAAGGAGCAATGCGATGCCAAGGCCAGAGCAGTGGTTCAACTGGCTATAATGGATACACTCTGGGGTGACCTGGGGCCTGGCCCTGGATTTGGGGCTTCAGCATGCTGGTGTGGGAATGTCATTGAGAGGTTCACATGAGGGAGTGAGTGGATGTCCTTCGTAGATTCCAAAGCTTCCTCTGGTTGGTTGTTGTTGTTGTTATGTGCTGTCGAGTCAGACCCGACTCATAGCGACCCCTCCTTGGGTTTCTGAGGCAGTATCACTACGGAAGTAGATTGCCCCATCTTCCTTCCGAGGAGTGGCTGGTGGGTTTGAACCACCAGCCTTCTGGTTAGCAGTCAAGTGCCTTAGGCACTATGCCACCAGAGCTCCTTCCCCTGGTTGGGAGTCAAGGAAACCCTTTTGGAGCCTGATGCAGGGATGGAGGTGAGAAGGTACAGGTCTGCCCTACCCAGGGCAAGGTGCTGGAGAGGTGTGCATAGACTTGAGAGATAGTGGGAGGGGTGTGGGCAGGGGCAAGGATGACCAGTGAGTCAGTAGGACCTTTAGTGCCTCCTGGGTAGAGATCCAGTTCTGGCTGGCAATCCACCCGAAGCATGACTAGGATGGAGACAGACAAGGAGCTGGCTTTGGGTCTAAGAGGAACCCCAACCCCACCTAAAGAGGGAAATTCTTAGAGACTCTTTCTCCGAGGGCACCAGCCTGGGCTTTGATGGTGGGCAGACCATGCCAGCCTGGCTCGTGTCATCAGGCTGGGCCCACAGGGAGCCACCCAAGCTCCCCCCAGGACCTCAACTCCCACAGATCTATCACCACCTGCACCCTGGACTCCAGCCCTTCAGCTTAGTCTTTCCTTTCTTCTGGACCCCTTTTATTCTAGTTTTCTTGGTGACCCTTGCTACATCCCCAAGGGCCCGTGCTTTATCCATCCCGTACCAGTTCTGCCCTCTGGTATGCGCCCACAGACATCTCAAGGAAAACTTAGAGCTCTGCGCAGGACCCTCACCACCAGCATGCAAACATGGGCTGGATCCAGGCTCCACTGGACATGGGATCTCCTTCCTAAATGCACATTAGCCTTCAATCACCCCTGGTCATCTCTGAGCCTTGGTTTCTTTTTCTGCAAAGAAGTGATAATTGTGCCCAACTTGCAGGACTATTGGAAGATTAGCCGAGATCATATGTAGGAAGAACCTGGCATTGACCTAGCAAGTATGCCTTCCTCTTCTCTTCCCATCACCTGTTCCCAAGAGACCCTCTTCCCCCGACCTAACCTCGCTCCAAACCAGACCTGCAGTGCCCTAAAGAACCAAGCTCAAAGCCACCTCCTTGGCCTAGAGCCTGAGGTCCTCCAGGTGCCACCTTGCTCCCCTGCCGGCTCTTGTCCTCCACTCTCCCCACTCAGCCTCAGCCCTTGGGGCGGCTCTCCATCCCCAGAAGCCTGCTGGCCCCTGTTGAGACCTTGACTCAGGCTGTTCCCTCTGCATGCAAGCTCCAGCTTCCTTTCTGCCTACTGACGTCTTCCCTTCTTTCATGACTGTGAAACTCACCATCTTCCTAAGCTTTCTGGAAACGGTTTTTATTAGGAGTCTCATCATGCCAGGCCCTTTGTATATAGTGTGTCCTTTATTCTGCACAACAAGCCTGTGAGGGTAGTTACATTATCCCCTTTTCCGGAAGAGGAAACAAAGTGTAGAAGTGACATGCCCAAGGTCATTCAGCTGGTGGAGTCTCACCCAGGTCCGCTGGGCTCCAAGAGGAAGCCCAGCTTAGAGGCAGCTGGGGCCGAGGATGGTGGGAGAATTCCAGCCCCAGGCCAGCTGCCCACTCGGCCAGGGAGGCCATGGGTGGGGCGGAAACAGCAACCAGAAGCCAGGGGCACGCGGCAAACAAGAGTGCCAGGAAATGAACCCGACCTGGAGCCCTTCCTCCCGGCCCGCCCTGTGCCCTCAGCCACCCGCTGCCTTCCCTGCCTGGTGCTTCCTCCAAGGGAACAGAGAAATCTGGGCCGGAGCCCAGGGGATGGCCCTGTGTGAAGAAGGGGCCTTGAGGGGCTTGGCCCAGGAAGAGCCCTGCCACACCTAAGCTCCCCTGCCCCGGACTTCCTGGAGGAGGGGAACAAAGAGGAGGAATGGAGGGGGATAACGACTGCTCTCCCAGGGGTCTTGGGACAGCTCAGTGTGGGGTCTGGCACAGAAGAGGTGCTCAATAAAACGTGTATTGAATGGAGGCACAGTGAGGTGTAGCATCAAGACTGCTGAGCATCAGGAAAGGATCAAAACTGGAGATCCTGGATAGAGTGGGAGGGAAAACATGGAACAGAATCCAAAAACAATAATGACCAGAATTACTTGTTGGATGGACTCTGGTGGGACCCCCCCAGTACTATGGCCCTAGGATACACTTCAGGCCTGGAATAAAACTCACTCACAAGGGCTAGCTCTTAGCCCAACAGTAAACAAGATGTACAGAGGCAGACCACTCAACCCAGGGTGACGTACTCATATACTCTATGGAGATGCATTCCTTGGAGCAATTGACATGGGGGGCACCAGAGGGGCAACATTCGCATGAAGGAAATGCAGGACACAGAGGAGTGCATAACTAGGAGGGGCACTGGGTGGGGGTTACTGGGCAGAGAGGGGAGGATAGTGGGGTAGGGCTGGGGATGGTAATTGGGGACTGAAACCAAATGTACATGAAATTTTGAATGTAAAACAAACTCTGCTCTGTAAACTTGCACCTAAAGCACACACACACACAAAAGACTACTGAGGAGGAGGGGAGGAGAGCTGAGGCCTGCTATTCCTCCCCACCCCCCACTTTGTGACCCTGGATAAGTTGCAAGAGGCTCTGTTCTTCCATCCATCAAACCAAGGAGTTACTCCAGAATGTACACCACTCTTTGGGTCCCTTCCAGCTCTGACAATGCAGTTCTATTAATTCTTTTACTCACTCGCTAACTTGTTTTTTCAGCAAAATATATGGTGGAGTTCAGTACATATATTTTGGTCCAAATGAAGTGGTAGACAGAGTTGCAGTGATAAGCAAAGGTTGATGGAAAAGCAGGGATTTGTTAACAGCAGGGACTCTGGAGTCAGATGGCCTGGGCACAAATTCTCCCACCCTCCCTTGCTAATTGTGTAACCTTGGGCAAGTTACTTAACCTTGTTGAACCCTCATATCCTCATCTGTAAAATGGGGAAAACAGGAGTATATGCTTCTTAGGGTCATTGTAAGAATTAAAGAGATAATACAAATAACATGCTTAGGAATCTTTCTGGCACATAGTAAGTGCTCAATAAATGTTAGCTATAATAATAATTATTATTATTCCTTGATTTTATTGACTATGCAAAAGCATTCAACTATGTGGATCATAACAAATTATGGATAACATTGAGGAAAATGGGAATTCCAGAACACTTAATTATACTCATGAGGAACCTGTACATAGACCAGGAGGCTATAGTTCAAACAGAACAAGGGGATACTAAACCAATGGTTTAAAATTAGTAAGAGAGTGAGTCAGGGTTGTATCCTTTCACCATACTTATTCAATCTGTATGCTGAGCACGTAATTCAAGAAGATAGACTATATAAGGCAGCTATGGTAGCATGGTGCCTAAGGCATTTGAGTGCTAACTAGAAGGCTGGTGGTTCAAACCCAACAGCCACTTCTCGGAAAAAAGTTTGGGCAATCTACTTCTGTAGTGATACCACGTCGGAAACCCAAGGAGGGGTCACTATGAGTCGGATCCTACTCCACAGCAGTGAGTGAGACTATATGGAGAAGAACAAGATATCAGGATTGAAGGAAGATTCATTAACAACCTGCAATATGCAGACAACACAACCTTGCTTGCTGAAAGTGAAGATGAAGCACTTATTTGTGAAGATTAAAGACACCAGTCTGCAGTATGGATTACACCTCAACATAAGGAAAATGAAAATTTTCACAACTGGATCAACAAGTGGCATCACGAGAAATGGAGAAAGGATTGAAGTTGTCAAAGATTTCATATTGCTTGGTTCCATAATCAACAATGGAAGCAGCACTCAAGAAATCAGTTGACGTATTACACTGGGGAAATCTGCAGGGAAAGATCTCTTTAATGTGCTAAAGAGCAAAGATATCTCTTTGAAGACTAAAGTGAACCTAACCCAAGCCATGGTATTTTCAGTAGCCTCATATGCATGTGAAACCTGGACAATAAATAAGGAAGACAGAAGAAGAGTTGATGCTTCAGAGTTGTTTGTTGGTGGAGAACACTGAAAGTACCATGGACTGCCAGAAGAATGAACCAACCTGTCCTGGAAGAAGTGCAGCCGGAATGCTCCTTGGAAGCAAGAATGCCAGACTTCGTCTTATCTACTTTGGTCATGTTGTCAGAAGGGACCATTTCCTGGAGAAGGATGTATGCTTGGTAAAGCAGAGGGTCAGTGATAAAGGGGAAGACCCTCAACAAGATGGATGGACACAACGGCTGCATCAATGGGCTCAGGTATAGCAAGGATTGTGAGGGCGAGCAGGACCAGGCAGTGTGTCACTGTGTTGTGCACGGGGTCGCTATGAGTTGGAGCTGACTTGACAGCACCTAACAACAAACAACATTATTCCATGGGAGGATGAGTGGATTTCAGCAGGCAAAGATGTGTGTGTGTGTATGTGTGTGTGTGTGTGGAGAGAGGCAGTGGAAACAGCATACACTAAGGCATTGAAGAAGGAAAACCCAGTGCAAGTTTAGAAGTTTCTTTTGGGCTGACGAAAATGTTTTAATTGATTGTAGTAATGTTTGCACAACTCTGTGACTATACTAAACACTATTGAATTGTACACTTTAAATGGGTGAGTTGTATGGTGTGTGAATTCTATCTCAGTAAAGCTGTAAAAAATAAAACACAAGGGGACGGTAGTGTGAATCTGCCATCAAATGGCTTAATATTGCTTTTCAGTCCTTCTCTTCTACCTCCTAAGAAGCTCTGGTGGCATAGTGCTTAAGGAATTTGATTGCTGACCAGTGAGTGGGCTGGTGGTTCAAACCCACTAGCTGCTCCTCAGAAAGAAGATAGGACAATCTGCTTGAGTAAAGATTTACTGCCTTGGAAAGCCAACGGGGTCACTATGAGTTGGAATCAACTTGATTGTGGTGAGTTCAGAAGTTTTTTGGCCCTACCTCCTAGTCTGGTGCATAGTGCCTGGCGTATTAGCCTTTGCAAGCAGCCCTCCAAGGTAAAATAATTCGTCTCGATTCACCTGAGCAGCAAAGGAAGGGGAGTCAGGAGTCAGAGGAGGAAATAGAATGTGTATCTGGTTGTGTCCATGATCAACTGCCTCCTTTGTCATGAGACCGGAAGAATTGGACAGTGCCTGGCTACCATTACTGAATATTCTAGAGGATCAAAGATTCTTTAGAAGAATCCTGATCAAAAGAGGGGAAATGTGGAACAGAATTGAGAATTTTCAATGTAATCCAGAATTTCTGGAGCCAGTGAGGCTGGATGAATCCTCGAAACTATTGCCCTGAGGTAATATTTAATCTTTAAATCCTTCACCTCAAACCACAACTATCCCCTGAACTCTTCTTTGAACCAAACAAGAGCTTAGTTTAATTAGTAGAGGATGTCTGACTTGAGCATTGAGCTCTTTTGAAGAATTATCTGTGTGGGATCAAATTGACAATAGCAAGTGGAAAGGTTAGATGAGAAGAGGAGAGGCAGTAGATTTATGGTAATACGGCGGAGTAATTCGAAGAAAGGATCGTAATACGGCGGAGTGATTTGGCAAAGGATCGTGAGAAGGGAAGCACAACTTGGAGAACTGTAACTGGTATCGCTGAATTGCACATGTAGACATTGTTGAAATGGTGTATCTTTTGCTGTGTATATTTTCACCAGAGAATAAAATAAATTAGTAAAAATATGTTTGGGAAATACTGGGTCAAGGAGGGTATTGTCTGCTTTGGGACTTCTCTAAGGCTTTGATATTCTGTTGATTTTGTTTTTGGTTCATGACTTAGGAGACCCTGTGTGTTACAGAGCACAACTGGTCCATAGGGTTTTCTTGGCTGAAATCTTTATGGAAGAAAATCACTAGGCCTGTTTTTTTCTGTAGTGCCACTGGATGGGTTCAAACTATCAACCTTTTGGTTTCCAGCCCAGTGCAAACCATTTGTGCTACGCAGAGACCTTGAGCCTTTTATGTGCTAACATACATTGTCAAACTCATAGAGGGGCTTACAGTACAAACCGTTTCCTATAGCTTGTTTGATCATGCGACTATATTCTTCAGAGGGGCCTCCTTAAACCTCTCCGAGACACTTTGCACAGAACAGTTTGGCAAGTTTGGCTGCAAGGAGTGGGGAGCTTGCGAAGGTTTAATGGGAGTGGCAGCACTAGAGCTGCACTTAGAGAGAGGGGAGGCTGAGTGGGGAGAATGGAAGGGAGAAGGACAGCCAATTGGCGTGAGTGCCAGTGCAGTGGTTAGTCTGGGGCAGACAGATGGAAGCTGAGGAGGGCTTGGGCAGAGGCCATGGGGTTGGAGGAGATGACAGGGGTGTCAGGGGTCTGAACTAGGTGTTGGGGAGGGACCACTCTGCCCTAGGTTCCCTGACCTAAGCCCTAGGAATTCCCAGACCCTCCCTGACCCAGACAGGAGCCCCTGACTGCCCCGGTGCTTCCGGAGAGGATGCTGGAGGCCCTCATTTATATCAGCTGTGTTTATGTCCTTCTTCCTGGAAACGGGATGGGCGCCAGCCTGGCAAGGGACAGACACAGGATCCATGAGAACTTGGGGTGGGGGGGCTGCCAGTAGTGGCCTGGGAGTAGGTTGCTTGATCAGGGCCCAGGCAGGCTAGAGTGGGGACTGTGTCTGATCTAAAATTTAAAAAAATAAAAAGACCAGTTGCCATTGAGTTGATTTTAACTCATGGCGACCCTATGTATTGCAGAGTAAAACTGGTCTGACCTTTTGGAAGCAGATTACCAGGACTTTCTTCCAAGCACCTCTGGGTGAGTTTGAACCACTGACCTTTTGGTTAGTAGCTGAGGACTTAACTATGTGCCCTACTAGGGACTCCTGTGTCTGGCCTGCAGGTAAATTATTCTCCACAAAATACCTCCTTCCCCCACCCCAAATGAGAAACACAGCCAGAACTCAGGGAAGAGAGAATTTTGAGTAAGGGGGTAAAAAAAATAACTCACTGCCATGAGTTTGACTCAGAGTGATACCCATTGGATTTCCAAAGTTGTAAATCTTTACAGAAGCAGACTGCCCCATATTTCTTCCATGGAGCAGCTGGTGGGTTCAAACCACTGTATCTTTGGGTTAGCACCCAGCTGCCTTAACCACTATACTGCGAAAGCTCCTTTGAGGAAGGGAAACTAGCCTTTAATTCTTTTTTTTTTTTTAATTTTATTTTGATTTGGGTGAAGATTTACAGAGTAAATTCACTTTTCATACAGTAGTTCACATAATATACTTTGTCTCATGTCATTGACCAAAATTTACAATGCAACAGCTCCCCTCCCACTTCCTCCCCATAGTTACCTCTTGCCAGTGTCCATCCCTCCATACTCTTCTGCGCCCTGAGCTGTCTCCCTGTGCGTAAGCAGCCCTTCCTTCTCCCATGATTGTTCTCTCCAGGGCGTGTGTCTACTTGAGGTAAATGTTTAATTCACATGCCTGTACTTTGTTTGGCTGGAAACCACAGGTGTGGCTTCAATTCCAGACTGAAGGGCAGCTAGGGGCCATAGTCTCAGTGGTTCCACCAGGCTCTATTGGACCAGCAAACCTAGTCCCCACCTTCTTCTTTTTTTTTTTTTTTTTGCCTCCAAATGATTTTGAGTTTTGTTCCACATTGTTCTCCCTCTCTATGCAGGATCTCGTACATCCCTTCCAAGTGGATGACAGTGGTAGCCGGGCACCATCTAGTTCTTCTGGTCTCATAGTTGTATAGGTTGCAGATCGGATGGTGTACCAGTCGCTAGGACTGATTGTTTCCATTAATTTTGCTTTTCTTCTTCGTGACAAGGAGAGACCCATTGTTGCATCTAGATGGCAGCTTGCTAGCTTTTAAGATCCCAGTCGCTACTCGCCAAAGTAGGAGGTGGAACAATGTTTTGTATAGTAGCCTTTAATTCTTGCAAGTCTTGACCAGTCATAATGGTTAACATTTGTTAAGTGCTTCCGAGGCCTAGATGGTCTTCATCTTGTGTTCAGTGCTTTGCATGCATCATCTCTTCTGATCACTGAAGCAATCCTATGAGGTAGGTACTACTATTATCCCAGTTCTACAGATGAGAAAACTGAGCCCTAGAGGGTTTACATAACTTGCCCAATATTCACAACAAGAAAGTGGGTCTCATGAAATTAGGTTAGAAATCAAGACTAGGGGGCACTGTTGTTTTGTGCATATAACTCCTACCCTCCTTTGCCCTGTGAGACTCCGGCTTTTCTGCTCCACAGCTCAGCTAAGCCTGCATGTGTACCCTTGGAGGCTCTAGGAGTGGGAACCACTCCAGCCATCCCCTGCGGCAGGTAGCTGGTTGTCACCTCAAATTCCCAGCAGCCTGTGTGGAAACTGTCCAGACACTTCCTTCAATAGACATCACTGTTGCTTTGATCTGAGGCTGTGGGGGGAGGAGAGAAGGGCCAGGAAAGAGAAGAGGGCTATGTCCCCCAAGCTTCTGGTGGGGCCGGGGAGGGGGGCCCCAGAATGTTCAGCTGCACCTGTGGTTGAACCCTTTGAGATGGTGAAAGCAGGGAGACAGTTCTCCAGGAATGGGTGCAAGAGAGTAGGGTGAGGACCATAGTTAACTTTCCAAAGGACAGCCAGGATTCACCTCCACATCAGAACCTAGTTAAGGGGATCCCTAAAAAGCAAAAGCTATACTTAAGAAAGGACATCCATTAGCAAGAGATTCAATACCCAACAGAGAAGACATGGTATCTCCAGGCTGGAGGAAATGCTGAACGGCCTGGATAGCTGAAGAAGGTGGCATCATTGTCTGTGGCCAAACCAGGTTGAAGTCCCAGCCATCTAGACTCCTGGATCCTTGACACTGGTCCTGACTCAGAGGCAGGAGCATGGACACTATGGCCTCCTTCTCCCACAAGCTGCCTGTAGCAGCAGGAAAATGTTGGCTGCATGGGGAAGGGCAGGCAGCCTTCACTCCCCAAATATTTACGGAGAGTGTTCCTATGCTGGGCCCAGAGCCAGGGCCCTTGGGTCAGGCCTTGTGCTGTGTCCATTACTCTTGTCTCACTCGGGCAGACAGACCCTGGACACAGGGAGGGGCAGTTGGAGGAGACAGGAGCCTGGTTCACCCGAGTGGGGGTGGGGATGCAAGAGAACAGTAGCGGCCTGCAGCCCACCAGCTTGGCAGGAACTGGCTGCCTCCCAAATGGCCTTCTCCTGTCTCCTGCTCTCACAGGAGAGGTTGGGAAGCTGGGGGCAGGGAGAGGGCCTCTGAGCTCCCAGGGTGAGGGTGGGAGCAACCTCTCTTGTGTCCCTGCTCAGATCATCCAGTCCCCCAAGAATGGGGGTTCCCCCAGGGCCAGGCTGGGTCAGACAAGCTGCTGCTTGCCTCATATCCTGGGCAGGAGGCTGTCCCTGCAGGCAGAGCCGACAGGAAAAAATAATCAAGGAGGCTGTCAGAATGGGGGTGCAGCCCTGGGCCCTGTCAGCCCTGATGAGCAGCAATTGCACATCACATGTGGCAGCCTGAGGACTCACCCCTAGAACTACCTGCAGACGTGGAGAGGCTGGGGTGGGCCCCCGGAAAGTTGCAATCCCATTTCCCGGTAGTATCCAGGGGCCGAGCCCTTTGCTGTGCCCTTTCTCTGGGCCACCTGGGCAGCCCCTGTCCCACCCCCAGGGCCTACCTGAGTCCCTTCTGGAATCTCCTCCCCTGTTTCCCCTCCTCTGTCTCCAGCACCCTGCCTACACCTGCTCTGTCTCCCCTTGTCTCTCAGCCTCCGTCTCCTCCTCTCTCACCTCTGTATAGACAGGCTGAGGCAGGAATCTAGGTGCCCACCCACCTGAGAGAGGTTTGGTGGGAGGAGGGGAGCTGGGCCAGGAGACCTAGTTGAGATTCTCCTGAAGCATTGAGAGCCCGGGCCCCCAGCCTTCTCTGACCCCTTCTGTTCTCCACCTACATCCTCAGTGGTTTGGGATGGAAACACAGGGGTGAACGACATCCCTTTGCCCCTTGCTGTGGCTTAAGTAGCTAAACTAGGTTTCAGCCAAGCCTCTCCTGACCAGTTAAACACCCACCTCCCTCCCCAAGGCCATTCTCTCTCCCACAAAGTGCCCCCTGAGGACAGTGCCTCCTGGGGAGCTCTCCATCTGCCTTCTGGCCAGTCCAGGGAGGGGGACTGTCACCTGAGACTGCAGGTTCCTTGGACGAAGGGCTTTAGTAAAGGGGACCTCAGCCCAGTCACAGCCTTCCCTCCACTGGACCTGGACTTCCCTGGCTACAGCCAGACACAGGTGGGGGTGGCAGCTGGGAGGCTGAGAGGGACCCCCAGTTCCTGCCCGTCAGGAGGAGGTGGCAGGCTTTTTCTCCCATACCTTTTGGAGGTTCCCAAGAGACTAACCAGGGTGAGTCCACCCTCAAATCAAGGTGTTTGAGGGAAACTTGGCTGTAATAGGAGATCTGGGCAGGTTTAAAGCCCTCTTTTCTCCAAGCACTTCTTCCCCAACCACTGAGTTGCTGGCTTTCTCCTTCAGGAAGTCCTCCAGATGGATTCTGTGTTGCTCAGAAAATGCTGATGAGCCTCTACCCTGTGCAAAGCCCATGTTTGGCACCTTGGGCATTGGGCAACTTGGAGGAGCCCACCTGGCCCCTGGCTGGCCAGATGTCAGTCAGCCTTCAGTGGGGAGACAGGTAGAGCAGGCACCACACGTGGGGTGGAGGATTTGGTTCAGTCTGTGCTTTGGGTGGTTGAGGAGGTGGGAATGGGGAAAGCCTCTCTGATGAGGGCATCTGGGAAGGCTTTCTGGCAGAGGTGGCATTCAGAGATGGCCCTTGATGTGGAAGATTCCATCAAATGGCAATTTCTGTCTCTTTTAGGTACTTAACCCCACTCTTGCTGCCCCCTCATGCCCATCCCACCCCTATACAGACCTGAAGCCTCCCTGACCATC
Source organism: Orycteropus afer afer (assembly GCF_000298275.1). Taxonomy (NCBI): domain Eukaryota; kingdom Metazoa; phylum Chordata; class Mammalia; order Tubulidentata; family Orycteropodidae; genus Orycteropus; species Orycteropus afer. The sequence continues at coordinate 4,175,629 of NW_006921672.1, forward strand.
AGAAGCAGAGCACGCTCTTTGCTTTCTTGCCAGTCATCCAGGGCGCCAGCCTGCTCTCCTGAGTATCAGCATGTCCATGACTTCTCAGCTGTGCACTTTGGGTGTGTGATGAAGCCTTTCAGAGCCTCAGTGTCTGCATTTGTGAAACTGAGATAGTAAACACTGCTTCCAGAGAACCTCATATCCCAGTTCTCAATGATCCAATGTGAGGATCAAATCAATGCAATCTATTATCAATTCTTTTTTCCTGCATTCTGACACCAGCTGCCCATGGAGCACCTCTTCCTCTGACCCTAACCTCCCAGATCTATCTAGGTCAGACCTCACAAGTTAAACGGCACAGCCTTCCAGACTATTAAGGCTGCCCAGGATCTCAGATGCTAGCCACAAGCTTGGGGATCCCCAGGGCCCCCTAACCTCTGATCTGCTGGCTTCTACTAATCTCTTGGGTTCCCTAATTCACTAGAACAATTCACAGAACTCACATAAAGTGCTGTACCTACAATTACAGTCTCAGTGTAGGAAAAAGGAAAATGAAGAGATACACAGGGTGAGCTCTGGGAGGGGGTTTCCAACCAAGAGCTTCCATGACCCAATGTATCAGTGTTCTTTCATCAACCAGGAAGCCCATGGAGCTTTCATGTCCAGAGTCTTTATTGAGAAGGCTTATTACATCATTCAAACTCTAGCCCCTCTCCCCTGAGGTCAGTTGATATCACAGGTTGATACCATGACATGGGTCTTTCTGGCATAGTCAGCCTCCATCCAACATGAGTCATAAACCCTCAGGTGTGGTCTGGAGTCCTCATTAAAGACACTTCAATCAGTGGGAAAATTCCAAGGTTTTATTAGAGGTTATCTCTCGGGAACCAAGAACAAAGACCCAATTCTTTGGGTAAAGGTAAATTCTTGACCCCATGGCTGTGGTCTTCCTGCTGGTGACATCTCTGAGAAAGGCGAGGTCCTGCAAAATGTGCTTAAGACCAACACCTGGGGCGGCGGGCAGGGCAGCCCAGCAGAGTCATCGCAGGCAGGCAGCTTCCAAACGTGAGGGCAAATGAATAGGATAAGCCGCCTCCCACACTCACCCTGGGGGCAGCTGAGGCCCCCTGGCCTGCAGTCTCTACTCCCCTAAACTGTCCCTGACTATAAGGCAGCAGCTCCCTTGGTTCCCAGCTCCTCAGGGCTGCTGACTCTCTCTCCTGGGACTTGGCACCTGCGTTAAATCCCTGTTTCCTTGGGGGTCAGAGTCCTTCAGTCCAAGGATAGGCATTGGGTAAGGGATAGCCCGGATGCGAGTGAAATGGATCTCTGTGGCCTCCTCTAGCCATTGTGGCTTTTGGTCAGCTGACATCCTCCTTGCATCTGTGTTGGGGTCTGGCTGGAGGGTCATTGTGAGAAAGGGCTTGGGGAAAGTAGATCAAGCTGTGCCATCCCTGTAGATGTCAGTTGCAATCGAGTCAATTCCAACAAATGGCAACCCCATGGGTGTCAGAATAGAAATGTGCTCTATTGGGTTGTCAATGGCTGATTTTTTCAGAAGGAGATATCCAGGCCTTTCTTCTGAGGTGCCTCTGGGTGGACTTGAACTGTCAACCTTTCAGTCAGCAGCCAAATGTTTAACCATTTGCACCATTCACCATCTAAATCCTCTGCTCATTTTACAGGAATCCCAGGGGCCAGCCACCTGGGGGTCTTGAGTCCTCCAAACTTCCAGGCTTCCTTTCAAATTTGAAAAACAAAAATAACATTCAGCAGCTTGATCCCCGCCCTGCACTTGGTGGAGGGCAGCCCCCAGTGGTACCAAGGGTTCTGGACACAGTGCCTTTCTCTGGTTCCCCTCCCCCTCGCTCATTTCCTGCTTTTGCAGAATTCTCCATTTCCTCTTTGTGCTCACCTGGCTTTCTCTGAACCTTGTCAGCCTAGGTGTTATGGGTTGAAGTTGGAACTCTCAGTACCTGTGAACATGATCTTGGTTGGAAATACGGTCTTTGAAGATGTTATCAGTTAGGTTAACATGAAGTCACACTGGAATAGGGTAGGCACTAATCCAATATGACTGGTGTCCTCGTAAAAAGAGAAGATGCAGACGGCCAGTGAAGGCAGGCAGAGACTGTTATGCTGCCTCCAGCAGCAGCCCTGCCCTGGCACCATGAGGGCCCCTTCCACAAAGATTATAGCCGAGAAAACCCTGTGGGGTGGTAGTACACTTCTGTAACACGTGGGGTCTCCTAAGTCACAAATCAACTACAAAAGCAAAACCAACAACAGATACCACTGGTCTCCTAGCCCCCAGTTGGCCTGCCCTCTCCCGGCCATGTTTTCACCTCACTCTGACCTCCCACCATCTTGTTATCTTGTTGGCATGCTCTCGCTCCCACTCTCTCTGTTCCCTACTTCCCACATCTCCTAAGTGGTCTCCTGAAACCCAGAGTCTTCCCAGGCTCCTAGCTAGAGCCACTCCTCTTCCTGTTTTGGGAGGCAGTCCCCCTTACACTCTCTCTCCCTCCCAGCTTTTTACTCTATAGGGTTTTTCCCTTCCCACACCATACAGATGGGGAAAGTGAGACTCAGAAAGCCAAGGGCCTGGCCCAAGGCCTTACAGAGAGAAGCAAAGCAGAAGCAACAACCTAGGATTTAGCTTTCCACCTAGTAGCTGTGTGACTCTGGGTAAATTATTTTATGTGAAAAGTGCTAAGCTCCGTGAATTTTCACAAAGTGAACACACCTGTAACCAGAACCTGGCTCAAGAAATAGAATATTTCCAGCACCCCCCTAAACTCCCCTCAATCTCATGCCTCCCCCAAGCTTCACCTTCTCTGACCAATTCCTTCCGTCCTGACCTCTACCACCACACATTAGTTTTGCCTGTTTTTTAACTTCTATCAATGGAATTGTATGATATGTTTATTTTGCTTGATATCACATCTATGCGATTCATGCTGTTGCTTGTAGTTGTGGTGGTTCCTTCTTACTGCTGTGTAGAAGACACGGTATAAACATGCCCCAATTTCCTTATCCATTCTACTGCCAACAGATACCTGGCTTATTTACGGTTTGGGGTTGTTGACGACAGTGCTGTGGTGAATATTCTTGTACATGTCTTTGGGGAGCATGTTTGTCTGCTTTTCTGTCGGATACATGCCTGGATGTGGAATTGCTGGTCATAGGGGCTGCATCTGTCCAGCTTCCGTCGATATTGTCTTGAAGCTTTCCAAAGTGGCTGTGAGACTTCCATTTGCTTCATACCCCTGCCAATGTTTAGTAGTGTCAGTATTTTTCATTCTAGCTCATTGTGGTTTACATTTGTATTTCCCTGGTGACTAATGATATTGAGTACCTTCCCGTGTGTTTATAGGCCACTCAGATAGCCTCTGTTTTCAGGTCTCTCTTGCCTGTTTCCTAGTGAGTTGCCTGCCTCTTTCCTATTGATCTCTAAGAGTTCTTTACGTGTTCTGGATACAAACCCATTATGTGTTGCAAATATCTTCCCCTACTCTGCACTTACCTTTTCACTCTCTTAATGGTGACTTTTGGTAAATGGAAGTTGTTGACTTTAGTGGAGAATAGTAACATATGGGGGAGCTCTGGTAGCATAGTGCCTAAGGCACTTGACTGCTAACCAGAAGGCTGGTGGTTCACCCACCAGCCACTCCTTGGAAAGAAGATGGGGCAGTCTACTTCCGTAGTGATACTGCCTCGGAAACCCAAGGAGGGGTCGCTATGAGTCGGGGCCGACTCCACGGCACGTAACAACAACAACAAATAACATATGGTTAATACTTTTTGCATCCTGTTTTAGAAATCTTTCTTAAAAGTCTTGAGAATATCCTGCACTTTCTTCTAGTTGTTTTACCTTTTATGCTTAGATCTAGAATCCAGCTGGAATTTGTTTTTATGCATGAAATAAAGGAGGGCCCAAAATACTGTTTTTCCATAGGAATAGCCAATTGACTGACCCAGCACCAGTGTTTGAAGAGCTCATCCTTTTCCCAGTGCTATGCAGTATCACATTTGTCAAAAACCAAGTGACTATGTTTGCATGGATCTGTTTCATGGCTCTCTATTATGTCCTACTGGTCTATCCTTACACTGATACCACACTGTCTTACTATCTAGTAGTGGTTGTCCCTCAGCTTTGTGCCTCTTCAAGCATGTCTTGGCTACTCTTACTCTTTTGGTCCTATGGATTTCCATATAAACTGTTTAGCAACAGCTTGTCAATTTACACACACACACAACCTTGCTGGGATTTTTTTTGGGGGGTTGCATTGAATTTATACATTAATTTGGGGAGAACTGACAGCTTTACAGTATTGAGTCATTCAATCCATGAACATAGTATAGCCCTCCATTAAATGAGCTCTTTTTAAAGTGTCATTTAATATTATTTTGCAGTTTTCTGTATAGTGAGTGATCTTGTATATTTTTTGTTAGATTTATTTCTAAGTATTTTATATTTTATGGTGTGCACAGTGTATTGTTCTTTTAATTCCTTTTCCTAGTTTTTCATTGGTAGTATACAGAAAAATAATTGATTTTATAATACTGATCTTGTATAAAGTGAGTTTGCTAAATTCACTTATTTATTCTAATAATTTGTGTATATTTTTTGGATTTTCTATGTGTACCATCATGTCATCTATAAATATTGGTAGTTTTGTGTCTTCCTTTACAATTCTCATAACTTTTTTCTTGCCTTATTGTGCTGTCTAAGACCTCCAGTGGGAGCTCTGGTGGCATAGTGCCTAAGGCATTTGACTGCTAACCAGAAGGCTGGTGGTTCAAACCCACCAGCCACTCCTTGGAAGGAAGGTTGGGCAATCTACTTCCACAATGAAAGTGCCTCAGAAACCCAAGGAGGGGTTGCTATGAGTCAGATCTGACTAGATGGCAGTGAGTTTGGTTTGGTTGGATTTTAGGACCTCCAGTGTAGTGCTGGACAGACATGGTGATGGTAGGATTCTTGTCTGGTTTCTGATCTCAGTAGGAAGCTTTCAATATTTATTTCACCATTAAGCTGTAGGTTTCTTTCGCAGTTACTCTTTACAGTGCTGCTTTTTTTATTTTGTTTTGTTTTAAATTTGATTTGGGTGAAAGTTTACAGTCATTCACTTTCCATACAACAGTTCACATACACTTTGTCTCATGACATTGACTACAATTTACCCCAATGCAACAGCCCCCTCCCACTTCCTCTCCATAGTTACCTCTTCCCTGTGTCCATCCCTCCATGCACTCCTGCCCCGATCTGTCTCCCTGTGCATAAGCAGCCCTTCTATTCTCCCATGATTGTTCTCTCCAAGGAGTGTATCTGTTGTTGTTGTTATTGTAAGGCCACAGTAAGGAGAAGAGGACACACAAAAGTGAGGTTAAAGAGAAGTTTTTATTCTGAGTTTCCGGGGGAG
>NW_006921672.1:4181360-4182829 GCF_000298275.1 Orycteropus afer afer
CCTAACATTCCAACCTTTTTTAATGGATAAAGGACGACGGTGATTCTCTTAGCTTCTTCCTGCTGAACGGGGTTGGAGAGGGGGAGAGGGGTTTCATAGGTTGGAGTTTGAAAAGTTGGGGTTGTCAGTTGGCAACTTGGTGTAAGGATGTAAGAGAAGTTGATTCACCGTGACCTGAGATATTTTTTCAAGTTGGCTTCGGAGAAACTTGAGGAGGTAAGGGGCAAAGAGGAAGAAAATTGTAATTAGTATAAATGGGTTTATAAGGGCAAGTAGTCAGGTGATTAATGGAAACTGAAACTACGTGAATGGGGAGTTGCTGATTTGGGGTTTTTTTTTTTCTTTTTTTGTATGTAGTGGAGTCAAGAAAAGGAAGGGGTTGGTGTGTGTTTTTGAGGGTCTGTGGATAGAACTTGTAATATTTGTTCTGCTTGCACTGATAGGATGGGGGTGTTATAAAGGGATTGAGTGGAGATTAAGAGTTTTTTAGATAAAAAATGTGTATAAAAGGTTTTAGGCTGTGTCAGTGTGTGCAGGAGATAGGAAATTGGGGTTTAGACGGGAACTGTGTAAGGTTTTTTTAAACGTACTATAATAGGAGGGTGATGAGAGGTAATGGATGGGGAAGTGGTATTTCATATGCATGGATTAACAAGGTCAGGGGACATGAGGAAGGTTGGTGTCTGAGGAGGTAGTGGTCAGTGATAGTAGAAGTGAGGCAGAGTGATTTTGAGTGCAGGTGAGAGTGGTTTTAATCTTTGTGAAGAAATCTCGCCCTAAAAGGGGGTAGGACAGGTTGGTATAATGAGAAATGAGTGTGAGAGAATCTTGTCATTTATTAAGCAGGTGATGGGGTCTGTTGGGGGGGGAGGGTTTGAGGGTTGCCCGTTAATTCCCAGAACAGAGACTGAGCAAAGGAAACATGGTTCCGAGAAGGAGGAGAGTACAGAATAGGCAGCCCCTATATTAATTAAAAAGGAGATTGACTTACCCACTACCTTGATAGTGACCCTGGGCTCAGCAAGAGTGATTGGGATTGTTGAGTCCGGACTCTTTCAGTCGTCAGTGGCCAGGCCCAAGATTGTCGACAGCAGGTTAGTGCATGGGGAGGATGGCCCTCCGTGCTTTGACACAGAGGGACAGTCACTCTTCCAATGTCTTTTCAAACCACACGCTGGACATGGGCCAGGGGCTGGGTGGGGCTGAGGACAGAATTCGGCCCAGTGCCCTTCCTTACTGCATTTGAAGTAGGATCGGGGAGCCGCCGAGGAAAGAGGTCTTCTGTCACTATGGGCTGGCCTCAGGGCCGCTAGCAAGGCATTGGCCTGCAAGGTGGGCTTCTGGCGGGTCCTGGTTTCTCTATCTGCCTCCGCTTTCTTTTCTCAGGTGTTAAAGACTTTAAAGGCCACACTTAAGCAGTGTCTGATGGAAGTTTGGGGTTCCTCTTTAGCTTTTTTTTTTTTTTTTTT
>NW_006921672.1:4183100-4184557 GCF_000298275.1 Orycteropus afer afer
TTTGTGGGATCTCTGGTGTGTTTGGACTGGGTGTTTGGAGAGGAAAGGGTGGGAGAGGCAGAGGAGGATGTCTGGGGAGGTAGGTGAGACAGGAGGACAGGGAGTTGTAGGGGGAAGGGGAAGGGAGGAAGGTGTTACCTGGGGGAGAGGGGGTTGTGTTGCAGCATAAGGAGGGGGTCTGGGGGTAGGGGAAAGCTTTCCAGTGGGTCAAAAAAGGAGAAAGAGGAAATCGTTTGAGTGATTTCAAAGGGGGAGAGAGGTTTGGGTTTGTGAGGTTTGGGTTTTTCGTGAGTAAGGAGGATTTAAGTGGTAGTACATTTTAAGTACAATAAGGGCTGGAAGCACAAACAAAAGAAGGCTTGGACATAGGGGACTTCCAGCCATTTGCCTGTGTGTTGGTAAAAATTGTCTGAGTCTGTAAGGATATTAAAGTCAAAAGTTCTGTGCTCTGGCTAGTGAGAGTTATTGTCTAGTTGGTACTGGGGCCATGCTGTGGTGGAGTAAAAAAATGAGGCGTCTGGGACAGAGGTCCTGGTCTAGTAATAAGGTCTTAAGGTTTGTTAATAAATACCCCAGAGGGGTTGTTGGATTGATTTTGGAGTCCCAATCGCCCATTGGTTCTGAGTTCTTTGGATAGGGTTCCCGGAACCCTATGCCAGTGGGACTGTTTTACATAGGTGGACGTCTCCGCCTGACGTTAGACAGTTGAACGAGGAATGACCCTCCAAGGAATGACCCCCAAGGGAGATAGGATGTCAGGCGTCCCCAAGCAACTAAACTCCTGGACTGTGAGGAGTTTCTGACGTGGTACCACAATTTTTCCCTGTGCCAGTGATGCAGAAAACTCTGGTGCAGAACTCAGACCTTTGGGCAAGTCAATTCCCCAAAAGCAATCCACAGGAGATATTAAAAGAGGAAAATAATCACACTGGAGACATGAAAAGAGGAAAATAATCACACTAGAGATATAAAAAGAGGAAAGTAATCACACTAGACTGGAGACATGTCCCAAGGACCAGTCAGATGCCCGGTTGTCCGCTCCCCTCTTGGGGATTTAAGTGAGTCTTTGACTAAGGTGTCTCCGTATAAACCCCGGAGCTGAGGGAAGAGCCACACCATTGTGCCAATCCGACTTCACACGGAAATCAACTGAGGGCCCACTCAGACTCTGCAACTTAGATCTTGGAGTGTCACAGAAACATTCACACGACCTCTCAGTCAGACACAGACAGGTTACAAAAAAACTAATTTAAACCGTCTGGTAGTAGGCACTGGTTCATCGCCCAGAGTTAAAAAATTAAAATGGCCCGCAGGATGGAGGACAACAGAATACAAAATGTATGTCCTCTGGTGGGCATTGAGTAAAGGGTAAGATGTGACTTACCGGTGGTGGATGCAGGGGGGCCGGAATTCCCTGGTCCGGAGGGAAGAGGGAGAAGGGGAGTAAGAATTCCCTC
>NW_006921672.1:4184822-4186130 GCF_000298275.1 Orycteropus afer afer
GGCTTCACAAGAGGAAGTTTGCCACTGCATGGGACTTTCTAGTCTGGGTGGGTTCTGTCACTTTGGTTGTCTTATCAGGCTGTCTCATCAGGGCTTGACACGCGGAGGAAGCTGCTAACTGAAATGTTGGTGGCTTGGGTTTGCTTCGGCCTAACAGTTATGTGCTATCGAGTTGGCCCCAACTCATAGTGACTCCTTCTTGGGTTTTCGAGGTGGTATCACTATAGAAGTAGATTGCCAAACCTTCTTTCCGAGGAGTGGCTGGTGGATTTGAACCGCCAGCCTTCTGGTTAGCAGTCAAGTGCCTTAGGCACTATGCTACCAGAGCTCCTAAGAGTGTATCTACCTACTGTAAATGTTCACCTCATATGCCTATCTTTTGTTTGGCTGGAAGCCACAGGAGTGGGTTCAATTCCAGACCTGAAGGGCAGCTAGGGGCCATAGTCTTAGTGGTTCTATCAGGCTCTATCAGACCAGCAAACCTGGTCCCCCATTTTTTTCCCCTGAAATGATTTTGAGTTTTGTTTCACATTGTTCTTCCACTCTATCCAGGATCTCCTACATAGACCCCCATCCAAGTGGTTGACAGTGGTAGCTGGGTACCATCTAGTTCTTCTGGTCTCATAGTCATATAGGCTGAGGATCACATGGTGTAGCAGTCACTTGGACTAATTGTTTCCATTAATCTTTGGTTTTCTTCATTCTTCTTTGTTCTGGATGAGGAGAGACCCATTGTTGCATCTAGATGGCTGCTTGCAAGCTTTTAAGGTCCCAGTCTCTACTCACCAAACATGTGGAACAATGTTTTGTGTAGTATATTATGCCAATTGAGCTTGATGTCCCCTGCGACTATGGTCCCGAGCCCACAGGTCCAACTATTCGCTCCCTCTTGGTAAGTGCTACTTGTTTTTGACACACCTTCCTCATAAGAATATTGTCTGAGGGCCTGGGGGTTACTGTGTGTGTGTGGGGGGAAGCCTCTGGAGTGGCCTGCTCCTCTCAATTAAAAAACATAACAGAGTTGTTTCCAAACAGGGAATAACTCCATGATGACCCCCTCCATCAAAAACTTGTCAAAACTTTTATCTCCTCTAGTAATCTTCTTGGGCTCTTGAATGTAAGAACACCAGTCCTTCCCTGTCATTCCCTGGGGAAACTGAGGCTTGAAAAAAAGGTAATGACTAGCCTTAGCTGACATAATAAGTTAGTGGTGGACACAATGGAATACTATGCAACGCTAAAGAATAATGTAGAATCTGCAAAACACCGCATAACGTGGATGAACTTGGAGGACATTATGCTGAGTGA
>NW_006921672.1:4187184-4193372 GCF_000298275.1 Orycteropus afer afer
AGAGAACAATCATGGGAGAAGGAAGGGCTGCTTATGCACAGGGAGACAGCTCAGGGTGCAGAAGAGTATGGAGGGATGGACACTGGGAAGAGGTAACTATGGGGAGGAAGTGGGAGGGGAGCTGTTGTATTGTAAATTTTGGTTAATGACATGAGACAAAGTATATGTGAACTGCTGTATGAAAAGTGAATTTACTCTGTAAATTTTCACCCAAATCAAAATAAAATGAAAAAATAAATAAGTTAGTTGTGGAGCCAAAATTAGAACCTGAGTTTCCTGGATCTCAGCACCCTCCTTCAGCCACAGCACTATGGTTAGAAGTTGGGAGATGGTCAAAGAGCAGAGGCAGGTACATGTAAGTGTTTTAGAAACAGGACACCTTTGTGCAAGTGCTAGCCTCAATACCCACAGATGCTGCATAAAGAAGTGGGTGAAAAAAAGAGAAAAGAATGTAGGTGGGCAGCCCCTCCCCCAGAACAGAGACTGGGTGGAGAGAGGAGGCAGATGGAGGGGTTGGAAGGAGGCTTTGGGAGGAAATCTTTCCAGGGCAGTGTCGAGAACCAGATCTTCAGTTTGGGTGGGCCTTAGGGATGTAGGACTCCGACCCCAGGACCCCTGTGCTCCCAGGAGTGGGAGGAGTCCATGGCCAGAAGTCCTGGCTCCAAGACACACAGGATACAGAGCTAGGGGCTAGACCAGAACCCAGAGCTTTGGAGGATCTGGGGACAAAGGTCTTGCAGGGAAGCCCAGCCTGGGTCCCTTCATCCTTAACCCTCACCACTAACTCTAGGGATAGCAGAGAGGAGAGGGCTGTGAGAGGGAAGGGAAAATGGAGGGGGAACAGAATAGAACAGAAGAAACAAGACAGACCCTAGGAATGAGGAGACAGACATGGGGTCCAAGGTGTGTGGCCCTGGGAGGCACATGGAGGGGAAATGAGCCTGGGCGTGCTGGCAAAAGGGAAGGAACTGAAGCCAACGCAGACCCAGGATATTAAAATCCAGTAGCATTCTTCCTCTCTGACCCCCCCCCACTCTGCCCCCTGGGAATGTCCGGAATGTGATGAGCTGATAAGATTGGGACTCCTACTCCACCTGGCACGGCGTTGGAGAGGGCGGTGCTATGCTACCCTCACTTACCAGAGGGGATTTTCTTCACGAAGGATGGAGAAGATTTCAATGGATATGACCTTCATAGAGGAACTGCACTGAAGGCTTGAGAGAGGAGTGCCCCTCTAGTGGGGCAAATGGGCCAGATGCCAGGGCAGTGGGTGTGCCCAGATGCCTTGTAGCTGAGCTGCACTGTGAGTCAGAAGGCACGGGGCCTGGTTGGGTGAGAGGGTTCCTAGTTGCCAGGAAAGCTGGGGTAGTAGGAGAAGGGAGAGGGAGTATGAGGCAGAGGGGGTCCCCATTCTTCCAGAGAATGGGGCACCATAGCTGCTGGCAGAGGAAGCCACCTGGGGGCACTGTCCAAGTGGTACCATCCCAGCCCTGCTGAGTTTGGAGTCCCTGTGCATAGGAGCAGACAGGGGACCCTCCACTTCAATTCAGGGCAGTTACTTGGGCACATGGGTCCTCTTGCATATGCTCCTTGGCATCAGGCTTACCTCGCCCTGCCGGCCTTCCCATTGATGCCTGTACACCCACCCCACCCCAAAGATCTCAAAGCCCTTTGCACAATAGCCCATTAACTTTCATATAGTGATTCAATTCATATATGTTGAGACCTACTATGTGTCAGGCACTGTTCCAAGGCCTAGGGCTGAGGTCCCTGCCCTCGAGTGGCTATACTCAGATGTGGACAAGATAAACAGCCAAAGAATGGATGGTTCCAGCACATGGGAGACCAGTGCTCTGGTAGGTGATCACTGGGCACTGGGAAAGAGCGTGGGGTGGGTACCTTAGCCTGCTCCAGGTACCAACCTTCTGTTTGTTCTCTGGCGGGACAATTCTGAGAAAGGCTGCCAGGCAAAACAGAAGGAAGGTGGGGGGAGCTGGACTGGTGGTTTGAGGTTGGGCCTGGATGGAGGAAGAACCGAGATGGAGAGAACCTCAGCTCCAGGAATCACTGTGTGGCTACACCTGAGACTCACCGCGCGGGCGACCTGATACAGCGTGGGAGGCGATCCAAACCTCAGTGGGGCCCACTGCCTGCTGGCTCTCGCTGCACAACACAGGGCAGGGGCAGCGGTCCAGGTGGCTGCAGTGGGAACCGACCCAGGCCGCAGGCTCTGACAGCTGCAGGCCTGACTTGAAACACCTGGCCACTACACGCGCGCATCTGGTTATTGATGGGGAGCCGTAGGAGGGGCTAGGATAGCGCTCAGGACAAAGACCTCATCTCGGCCACTTTTGTTCCCTCCTCACACCTAGCACAATCCCTAACACATAAGAGAAGTCAAAAGAGTTTTTGGGGAACGACAGTATGAATGAATTATGAGTGAATGAATAAATGATGGATGGATAAACGAATCAATCAACCAACCGGGAATCTGAGTTCCCAGCAGCCATTCGTCATTGTTTAGAAATGGGCATGCCTGCCACCTGGTGGCGATTGAGCTAACTGCAGCCTATGGTCAGAGACCCACATGGCATCCTCTCCACTCAGTAGAACCCTGGGTTGCCTTTAAGGCTGTCTCTCCCTCTGCCTCCAGTTCACACCACTTTCTTGTCTGGCATACTCTCAAAATTTTCTCTTATTTTTCAAAACCTCTGGTGAAAGAGATTCCTGACCTTTGTCCTTGGGAAAGCTTACCTGTATGTAGTCTGATCTTATGTTTCCCTGACTCCCTCTTGACATCAAGACAGAGAGAGATTGAGAAGGACCCCCTGACCTCACCCACACAGGAAGTTCACCCTGGAATGGCAAGAATTCTGCCTGTCTGTCTGCCTGTGTCTTCCCCTACCTTTAAAAATGTTAAGGTGGTTGCTCTCAAGTGGGTCACTCTTGCCTCGATCTGTTGAGGAACCTTTGCCTACCTTCTCCTCAGAGAAAAGAAAGCAGATCCCAGACTGCCCTGAGGGGACTGGGAAGCCCCAGTGGGCACCTGGGGCCCAGAGCCACACTCTGCCCTTCATCCCACAGAGCGGGACACTGGGGCCTGTGGTGAGCTCAACAGCTGTGAGACCCAGAAGAGCCCTGACCTAGAGACAGGAGACATTGCTTTGTGACTCTTGGCAGGTTGCAGCCCCTCTCTGGGCCTTAGTTTCCCCATCTGTATGATTGGGTCATCTCTGCCTCTCTGCGTCTCCACGCCTGGCCAACACGCACAGCATGCTTCCTCCTCCCACAGGCCCAGTTCTCATAGCTCACCACCCTCTCCACCCATCTCTCCTTCTCCTTACCCTCCAGGGCCAGCTGCAGAGTACTAATGGCTTCTTGGATGGTCCTTTCCTTTCTGTCCTTAAGAAGCATCATCCCAGGAGTGGGAAGATCCCAGGTTGCCTACCCCTGACACTCATTCTCCCCTTTCCTTAGTTGTTGTTGTTGTTGGCTGCTGTCAGGTCTGCCCCCAATTCATGGTGACCTCACACACTGTCAGGTCCTGTGCCATCCCCATGACCGATTGCACAGGTGTCACCCTGAATCCACGTGGTTCTCTCACCCCCATTCCAGCCCTCCAGCCAAAGTCCTTTGCCCACAAAGCCACTCAAAGGGGCCTTGATGATACCCTGGGAAGACTGCCAGTGTCCCTGCCAGGTACTGCCACCCTGCTTCCAAAGATGCCAGTCCTTGGGATGCCAGAGTGGCACCCCAAGGCTCACAAATTCTCTTATATAAACAGTTCTACCACCTGTCTAAAGGAGCCCTGGTGGCATAATGGTTAAGTGCTGCTCTGCTAACTGCCAAGGTCAGCAGTTCGAACCCACCAGCCGCTCTGTGGAGAAAAGACATGGCAATCTGCTCTGTAAAGATTTCAGCCTAGGAAGCCCCATAGGGCAGTTCTACTCTGCCTCATGGGGGCGCTAGGAGTCAGTGGTACCTAACACAACAACAATCCCTGTTTAATCCCAGGGACTCAAACCTAGGCCATGGGGCTGTGCAGGGGCAGGTTCCTTGGCTACCACCAGCTTTCTCCCCCCTCCCCATCACAAAACTAAATCTTGCATGCTTTTTCTACATTTGCCCCTTCCAGGTTCTCTGGGGAAGCAACAAACCCTTGAGGTACCCATCTTCTCAGGAACTAGGGCTACTGATAGACAGTCCAGGTATGAGCCAGGGTGGAGACCTGGAGGGCCAGTCCTCTAGGGAAAAGGCCTCAGGGAGCCCAGCAAGAAAGGCAGGGCTGGCAAGAGGGGAATACTCACTGCAGGGCGACATGCTTTGAGGGCTGCACTGTGCTTCTGTTTAGCTACGGAAGTGCTAGTCACAAGAAATAACTGTTTGTTATTGCCTTGGAGTCCCTGAGTGGTACAAAGGGGTGAGAACTTGGCTACTAAATGAAAAGCTGGAGAGTTGACTCTACTTATAGGACTGGTGGTGGTGTGTCATCGGCAAAGAGTGGTGCATGTACCATGGACTGCTAGGAGAACAAACAAATATGTCTTGGAGGAAGTATAGCCAGAATGCTCCTTAGAAGTGAGAATGGCCAGACTTTGTCTCACATACTTTGGTCATGTTGTCAGAAGAGACCAGTCCCAGAGAAGGACATAATGCTTGGTAAAATAGAGGGTCAACAAAAAAAAAAGAGGAAGACCTTCAATGAGATGGATTGACACAGTGGCTGTGATGATGGGCTCAAGCATGGCAACAATTCTGAGGATGGCGCAGGACCAAGTAGTGTTTCATTCTGTTGTGCATAGGGTCACTACGAGTTGAAAATGACTCAATGGCACCTAGCAATAGAGGAGCCTCAGAAGAAAATCCTGATGATCTGCTTCTGAGAGACTATAGTTACTGAAAACCCTATGAAGCACAGTTCTACCCTGAAACATGTGGTGTTACCATGAGTTGGAATTGACTTGATGGCAGCTGGTGGAAGTGAGGGTGTGCTGTCATTGCTTTGTCCAAAAGACTGGTCATTGTGCCATTGTGGGGGTAATGGGGGTCCTGGTGGGGAGGCTCTCCAGGAATTCCGATCTGCATGTAGCTGTGAGCCTGGAAGGGGTGACAAGACATGGAGGGTGTCCTGGGAATGGAGTGAGAGGGCAGGAAGGGTAAGATTGGGGATGGGGGGCCATAGGGCTGGGCTGAGAAGAAGAGGCTGGCAAGACAGAAAGCAAGAACAAGTCTCATTGGGGAGGAGGAAAATACTTATAGTTTAGGGGTTGGCAAACTGTAGACCACAATTTAAATCTGGCCTGCCACTTATTTTTGTAAAAGTTCTATTGGAACACAACCATACCCATCCATTTATATATCATCTGTGGCTGCTTTCTCATTGCAACAGAGGCCGAGTGGCCTGCAA
Source organism: Orycteropus afer afer (assembly GCF_000298275.1). Classification (NCBI taxonomy): domain Eukaryota; kingdom Metazoa; phylum Chordata; class Mammalia; order Tubulidentata; family Orycteropodidae; genus Orycteropus; species Orycteropus afer. Next base: position 4,192,592 of record NW_006921672.1, read on the forward strand.
AGCCTAAACTATTTTCTATCTGACCCTTTACAAAGTTTTCCAGCCCCTGCTGTGGCTGGTCCATGGATTCATTCATTCATTTAAAAATCGATGAGTGGACTTGTTCAGGTAAGATGGGGAACAGGCAGAAAGACTGCACAGACCCTCTTCAACAAAGAAAAGAGGAACCAATTAACACAGATACAGAAGATAATCCTGGACCCCTGAGCCTTGAAGGGAAGGCTAAACTCCAACTAGCAAAAGAATTTGCATGAAAACACCAAAAAAGGAGACATATGGAGCTGCAGTCTGGCAGCGATCCTGACAGCACAGACAGCTTGGATATTGCTGAGTGGTGGTAGGACCTAAGAATTAACCTAAAAATTAGCCCTGCTAGCCAGGGACTGTGTGGAGGACTGCTCTGGTGTTTAGTGAATAAAAGGGGAAGCAGTGAAGAGGAAGGTGGGCTGAGCTGTGAACTTTTGCCTGTCCAGAGGGTGCAGCCATTTTGAATGTTTACAAGCAGCTTGACCATTTTGGATATTCAAAGTGACAGCATTCTCCCAGATTCCAGGGACTTAAGAACAGGCTCCACTTGCTGGGAACCCCAAGGACATTCCAGACCTGGATGACTGGAAAGGTGTGACATTCCTTTTGTTACTCTCATACCCCACACCCTCTTGGTGAATGGAGGTGTGGCCATCCCTCACTCCCACCCACCTTCTAGGCCGGCAGGAATTCCATCCTAGTCTGTGTGCTCAGATGGAGCCTGGGTGCCCTGCCCTGCCCCAATTTTTTTTTT
>NW_006921672.1:4193742-4194570 GCF_000298275.1 Orycteropus afer afer
CAGGGTTTCTTTTTTTTTTTTTCCCCCTTTTTTCTTTTTTTGGTTCCTGTTCTTGTGTGATTACATGGTATGTTTTTTGTCCATTGCTTTTACCTTTTTGATGGTTATTCAATTGATAATTTTGTCTGAAGGGGGCAACAGTCCCCATACGACACAACTACACCCACACCTCCTGTAGCTTCACTTATTGAGTGAGAGCCACCACTTCCTTCTCCACCAACAGGCCAATGATAAACAACCACTAAGAAGAGCCTGACCCACCCTTGGCTGCTCTTCACAAACAGTTAACAGAGATCTAAATATGACAATGCAACAATGTCTCAGAGACAACAGAGCATCACAGTCCACACAAAGAAGCAAGATAGAGTGGAAGAAACAAGGGAGCAGGATACAGACCCAGAACACATACCTGAGGAAGAAGCAGCATTGGACCTCTCTGATAAGGAATTCAAAAGAATTATATTTAGGTAACTTCAAAGGATTGAGAGACAGACCAAGGAAAACATGGACAAAACCATAGAGGAATTTTGGAAGAAAATACAAGAACAAAATGACAAAATAAATGAAAAATTGGAAATTATTCTAAATCTACAGATAGAAATCCAGAAGATTAACACTAAATTGTCAGAAATAGATAACACATTGAAAGGGCAAAGGAGTAGAATGGATGCAATGGAAGACAGAATTAATGAGATTGAACACAAATACCTGAATACTTTTTTTGGAAAGGGACCAATCAGAAAAAAGATCAAAACAAAATGAAGAAAGCCTAAGGTTCATGTGGGATACTATCAAAAAGAATAACCTACGTGTCATTGGAATTCCAGA
>NW_006921672.1:4200635-4204926 GCF_000298275.1 Orycteropus afer afer
ATCTGCAAAACACCACATAACATGGATGAACTTGGAAGACATTATGCTGAGTGAAATAAGTCAATCACAGAAGGACAAATATTGTATTAGTCCGTTACTGTAAAAGTCAAGGAAAGGTATAGATATGGAAGGAAACTTTCTTTGTTGGTTACCAAGGGTGGGAGGGTAGAGTAGGTAAAGATAAGTGTTGATTTGGGTGAAGAGAAGGGTAATGTACCAAATGTGAGTGATCAACATGGTGGCATTGAGGAAGAGGAAGACACAGAGAGGTACCTGGGAGGTACAGACAACAAAGATTAACCCTTTTGCACATACAGTACTGAGTTGTCAGTGAAGGCAAACATGGGTATACGCGTGGATAGATGGGTGGACAGGCTGAACTATTAGGTATTCTATGTAGTGGGGAGTGTACCCAAGACCATGTATAGGGTTGGCAGACAATGGTCCTATAAGTGTATCTGTATGATCTGTAAGAATTCCCAGGTGTATAGTAGAGCTGGCAAAGGACAAGGTTGTAGTCACTTCTTGGTCACCAGCCAGCTACCCAGAGGGATCGAGTAGTTGAACTGGTGGGCTCGGGACCATAGTCTCAGAGGACATCAAGCTCAATTGGCATAACATACTACACAAAACGTTGTTCCACCTCCCACTTCGGCAAGTAGTGACTGGGACCTTAAAAGCTTGCAAGCAGCCATCTAGATGCAATGATGGGTCTCTCCTCGTCCAGAGCAAAGGAGAATGAAGAAAACCAAACTTCATGGAAACAATTAGTCCTGGCGACTGGTACACCATGCGATCTGCACCCTATACCACTATGCGACCAGAAGAACTAGATGGTGCCCGTCTACCACTGTGAACCATTCAGAGGGGGATCTATGTAGGAGATCCTGGACAGAGAGGGAGAACAATGTGGAACAAAACTCAAAACCATTTGGAAAAAAAAGGGGTGGGGGAGGGACCAGGTTTCTGGTCTGATGAGCTTGGTGGAACCACTGAGACTGTGGCCCCTAGCTGCCCTTCAGGTCTGGAATTGAACCCACACCTGTGGCTTTCAGCCAAACAAAAGACAGACATATGAGTTGAACATTTACCTGAGGTAGATACACTCCTTGAAGAGATCAATCATGGGAGAATAGAAGGGCTGTGATACAACAAAAAAACACACTGCCCTCAAGGTGGATCCAACTCATAGTAACTGACCCCTCCTTGGGTTTCTGAGTGATGTCACTACAGAAGTAGATTGCCCAACCTTCCTTCCAAGGAGTGGCTGGTGGGTTTGAACCACCAGTCTTCTGGTTCGTAGTCAAATGCCTTAGGCCCTATGCCACCAGAGCTCCCTCAGTAGTGATACCACCTTGGAAACCCAAGGAAGGGTCGCTATCAGTCAGATTCGACTTGACAGCATTGAGTTTGGTTTTTTTGTTTTGAGTCCATTTCGACTCATAGAACCCCATATGACAGAGTAGAATTGCCTCATAGGATATTCCAGGCTGTAATCTTTATGAGAGCAGACTGGCAGGTCTTTCTGCCTCACAGCTGCTGTGTGGTTTCAAAACATCAGCCTTTCAGTTAGTAGCTCAGAGCTTAACCCTTGCACCACCAGGGCTCTGAGAGTGTGGTACACTGAGTGCATGCTGGTGTCCTTGCTGAGAAAGGGAGTGGTGGAGGGGGATGCATGGGGATTTCCAGCAGGAGGAGCTTGAGCTGCCTGTGGGCCATCCAAGCTATGGTGTCAGGGGAAATGCCAGACCTAGAGATGTGAAGGCCATCAGAATGGACAAGACTGCACAAGGAGCACATGAACTGAGAGATGACAACAGAAACAATGGTAGATCCCGAGGACCTTTGACCCACTGCCATTGAGTTGCCACACTACAGGAGTAGAGTAGACACTACAGAGTAGAACTGCTCCATAGGGTTTCCAAAGCTGTAAATCTTTACAAAAGCAGACTGCCTCATCTTTTTCCTATGGAGGGACTTGTGGCTTCGAACTGCTGACCTTTTGGTTAGCAGCCAAATGCCTTAACCACTGTACCACCAGCGCTCCTTTAGTAAGCATCCATTATGCACTCAGCCAGCTCAAGACACCGGAGGCAAAGCAGGATTCAGATGTGGTCCCCGCCTTTGAGAAAATCACTGTTCTCGGTAAGAGAAACATAAATAGATCATTTCGATGTAATGTGGTGAACGATACAACGGATGCGTGTCTGTTGACTCCAGGGGATTTAGCCAACAAGGATTTATCGGAAAGCACTTTGGCTCTCCTCCAAAGGGGTAATGGATAGCTGAGGATGCTTTTGCCCGCATGGCATCTCCTCCTCTTCTGGTAACAGCTCCTTGCTTTTCCCTTAGGGAACCGCTTCTCTACTCTGTGACGTGTGTCTGAGGGGCTGACACCTTCCAGCCTCCTTCCCTTCTGGGGGTGAGCATGTGACACAGGCTCAGCCAATCCCTTTAGATATAGTAATGGGTTCAGGAACAGGTGTGTGATCCAAGTGCACCCAATGAGTCTCGACCTCAGCAGTGTGCCAGGAGAAGGGCTTGCATGGCTAGGACTTCCGGGTCAGGATGACGGATGACAGAAGCACACGCTGGGAGGGGGTAGGCAAGGAAGGCAGACAGAGAGGCTCAGTGGACCTGGTGATGTCATTGGAGCTGTGGAAGTGAGATTTCCCTGGCTTTGACTTTCATAGCCAGCAAGTCCCCTCCCCTCGGATGACCATCTCTTTAGAGAGCCAATCCAGAACACTGCCATACCAGACAAAAATAAATGAATAAATAAAAATAATAATATAACATATAATAAATAATTATATCCACAAGTGTTATTACTTTAACAAAAAATATGAAAAAAAAAAACAGGTGTGTATTTGAAATAACACATATATTATTCTATATTATTTACTTTTCTGGTCCATAAATGCTATTACTTAACAAAACATCAATAGGAGTAATAAAAAGTGACAATTAGTGGTTTAGTAGGATTAATTAAATAAATAAATGGGTGAGAAAAATATAACAATATTTTTATAATATCTTTTTCTGCCCTTGGATCTACAATTTATTTTAACTCTTTCTTATGACTTATTTATTATGTCTCTTATTATTTATGTGTTCTATTTACCATATTAAATACATTGTATTGAAGCATATAATTAAATTATTATACTTTTAAAATATTTTGGGTGAACTTAATTCTGTATGTTATATGGCTGTGTATGCTAAAGCTACAGATGTAAGATTTAAAAATGTATAGACAACAGAGGCAAATATGAATACATATTTGAGTCAGAAATGACTCAATGGCAGTGAGTTTTTTTTTTTTTATATATACAATACTGCATTATCAGTAATAGTAAACAATAATCTACAGGTGGATACATAGACAAGTGAGAAGATCAGGTGTGGATGGGCAAACGGGAATACAGCCATGGCTATAGATAGATTTGGCTGATGATATTCCTACTTGGGCACTTGTATGTACCCCAAAAATATCCATATACATTGTAGAACTAACAGGGGACAAGGTCAGGGTAGATTCTTAGCCACAACCAAACACCTTGAGGGAATGAGTGGCCAGGCCTGCAGGCTCGGGACTATGGTCTTAGGGGACATCAAGCTTAACTGGCACAACATAGTACATAAAAGTATTGTTCTGCAGCCTACCTTGGTGAGTAGCGACTGGCGTCTTAAAAGCTATGAGCATCCATCCATCTAAGATGCAGCTATTGGTCTCTCCTTGCATGGAGCAAAGAAGAGTGAAGAAAATCAAAGACACATGGAGATGATTAGTCCAAGTGACTTTTGTACTACTGGAACCACAGTCTACACATCCCTGAGACCAGAAAAACTAGATGATACCCAGCTACCAAGGCCAACCACTCAGAAAGGGATAAAAATTGGAGATCCTGAATAGAGGGGGAGCAAAAATGTGTAACAAAATTCAAAAACACAAAAATGACCAGAATTACTGGTTGGATAGAGACTGGTGGAACCCCCAAGACTGTGGACCTGGGTACCCTTCAGGCCTGAAATTGGACTCACTCCCGTGGATTAGCTTTCAACCAAACAGCAGAAAGGCCTACAGGGAGACGCACACCGTAGAACAGTCAACAGGCACGCATAGGTGCGAAAGACACAGGGAAGAGGTCATCCCAGGGAGGAGAGCTGTTCCACTGGAGGGCCTGTAATCAGTGCCATGTAACAAAATGTGCGTGAACTGTTGGTGTGAAATGAATCTGCATTGTAAGTTATACCCAAATTACAATTAAAAAAAAAAAAAAAAAAAGGA
>NW_006921672.1:4207436-4216397 GCF_000298275.1 Orycteropus afer afer
TTTTTTTTTTTTTAGATTGGAATGATTTATTGCTGGGTCACATTCTTGTCTAGATGACCAATTCATGTCATAGTTAAGTTTTTCTTTTTTTTTTTTTTTCCACCTCTAATTTTTTTTAAATTATTTTTGTGATTTGGGTGAAAATTTACAGAGCAAATTCACTTTTGATACAGCAGTTCACATACACTTTATCTCATGACATTGACTACAATTTACCCCAATGGAGACTTTTTTTTTTTTTAATGGACCAGAATATGGTCTCTCTTGGTGAATGTTCCATGTACACTGCTTTCATTGGTTGGAAGATTGTATAGTTGCTAATTGTTGATCGACACTGTTCTTCAAGTCTTGTATATCCTTATTCACTTTCTTCTGTTTGTTCTATCAATTCCTGAGGAAAGAGTTTTGAAACACCAACTATTATTGTGGACTTATCTATTTCTCCTTTCAGTTGTCACTTTTGCTTCATGTATTTTACAGGTCTGAAAGCTTAAGCATTCAACTGCTAGCTAAAAATTTGACTGTTCAAGCCTACCCAGCAACTCCCTGGGAGAAAGACTTGTTAGTGTTGTTGTTGTGAGGTGCCGTTGAGTCGTCTCTGACTCATAGTTACCCTATGTACAGCAGAACAAAACACTGCCTGATCCTGCGCCAGTTCCACAATCCTTGCTATACCTGAGCTCAGTGGTTCTACCATTTTTGTAGCCACTGTGTCAATCCATCTCATTGAAGGCCCTCCCCTTTTTTGCTGACCCTCCACTTTACCAAGCATGATATCCTTCTCCAGGGAATGGTCCCTTCCTACAACATGACTGAAGTAGGTAAAACGAAGTCTGACCATTTTTGCTTCCAAGAAACATTCTTGCACTTTTTCCAGGACAGATTTGTTAGTTCTTTTAGCAGTCCACAGTACTTACATCATTCTTCGCCAAGACCCCAACTCAAAAGCATCGACTCTTCTTCGGTCTTCCTTATTCATTGTCTAGCTCTCATACACATATGAGGTGATTGAAAATAACATGGCTTGGGTCAGGCGCACCCCAGTCATGAAGGAGACATCTTTGCTCTTCAGCACTTAAAAGAAGTCTTTGGCAGCATATTTGCCCAATGTTATATGTCATCTGATATCCTGACTGCTGCTTCCTTTGCTGTTGATTGTAGAACCAACTAATATGAAGTCTTTGACAACTTCAATCCTTTCTCCATTTATTGTAATGCTGCTTATTGGTCCAGTTGTGAAGATTTTTGTTTTCTTCATACTGAGGTGCAATCCATACTGCAGACTGTAGCCTTCAATCTTCATCAGTAAGTGCTTCAAGTCATCCTCATTTTCAGCAAGCAAAGTTGTGTTGTCAGCATATCACAGATTGTTAATGAATCCTCCTCCAATCCTGATGCCATGTTCTTCTTCATATAGTCCAGCTTCTCGGATTATTGGCTCAGCATACAGATTGAATAAGTATGGTGAAAGGATATAACCCTGACACACTCCCTTCCTGATTTTAAACCATGCTGTGTCCTTTTCTTCCATTCAAATGACTGCCTCCTGGTCTACGTACGAGTTCCTCATGAGCACAATTAAGTGTTCTGGAATTCCCATTCTTCTCAGTGTTACCCATAATTTGTTATGATCCACACAATCGAATGCTTTTGCATATTCAATAAAATATAACTAAACATCTTTCTGATATTCTTTGCTTTAAGCCAAGATCCATCTGACATCAGCCATGATATCCCCCATTCCACGTCCTCTTCTGAATCCAGCTTGCATTTCTGGAAATTCTCTGTCAATATCCTGCTACAACCATTTTTTTAGCTATGTTCAGTAAGATTTTACTTGCATGTGATATTAATGATATTGTTCGATCATTTCCACATTCTGTGGGATCACCTTTCTTTGGAATGGGTACAAATATGGATCTCTTCCAGTCAGTTGGCCAGGTAGCTGTCTTCCAAATCTCTTGGCAAAGCCGAGTGAGTGCCTCCAGAGCAGCGTCCAATTGTTGAAACATCTCAATGGGTATTCTGTCAATTCCTGGAGCCTTGTTTTTTGCCACTTCCTTCAGTGCAGCTTTGACTTCTTCCTTCAACACCATTGGTTCTTGATCATATGCATATTCTATATATTCTTCTGTATATTCCTGCCATCTTCTCTTGATGTTTCCTGCATCATTCAATATATTGCCCATAGAATCTCTCAATATTGCAACTTGAGGCTTAAATTTTTTTCAGTTCTTTCAGCTTGAGAAATGCTGAGCATATTCTACCCTTTTGGCTTTCCAACTCCATGTGTTTGCACATTTCATTATAATAATTGACTTTGTGTTCTTGAGTTGCCATTTGAAATCTTCTATTCAGCTCTTTTATCTTGTCATTTCTTCCATTTGCTTTAGCCACTCTTCATTCAAGGGCAAGTTTCAGAGTCTCTTCTGATGTCCATTTTGGTCTTTTCTTCCTTTCCTGTCTTTTTAATGACCTTTTCCTTTCTTCATGGATGATGTTGTTGATATCATTCCACAGTTCCTCTGGTTTTCAGTCATCTATTCTTTCTAAAACAAAACAAAACAAAAAACCTCACTGCCATCAAGTCAGATCCAATTCATAGCGACCCCTCCTTGAGTTTCTGAGGCAGTATCACTGTAGAAGTAGATTGCCCAACCTTCCTTCCAAGGAGTTGCTGCTGGGTTTGAACTGCCAGCCTTCTGGTTAGCACTCAAATGCCTTAGCCACTGAGGCCACCAGATGGTCTCTAAATTCAGGAGGGATGTAATCAAGGTAATATTTTGGCTCTTGTGGACTTCTTTTAATTGTCTTCAACTTGCATATGTGTAGTCGATGGTCTGTTCCACAATCAGCTCCTGGCCTTGTTTTGGCTGAAGATATTGCCTTTTCCATTGCCTCTTTCCACAGATGTAGTCAATCTGATTTCTGTGCACTCCATCTGGCAAAGTCCACGTATATAGCTGCTGTTTGTGTTGTTGAAAAAAGGTATTTGCAATGAATAAGTCGTTGGTCTTGCAAAATTCTATCATGAGATCTCCAGCATCATTTCTATCACCAAGGCCAAATTTTCAAACTACCAATGACTCTTCTTTGTTTCCAACTTTTGCATTTCAATCACCAGTGATAATCAGCACATCCTGATTGCATGTTCAGTCAATTTCAGACTGCAGAAGTTGGTAAATATCTTCAATTTCCTCATCTTTACACATCTTGTCACCACCAGAGCTCAGATACTATATGGTTGGGCTTCTACTGAAAAATCCATTCTGGAGGGATGAACACTGGGAAGAGGTAACTATGGGGAGGAAGTGGGACGGGAGCTGTTGCATTGTGGTAAACTGTGGTCAATGACATGAGACAAAGTATATGTGAACTGCTATATGGAAAGTGAATTTGCTCTGTAAATCTTCACCCAAATCACAACAAAAAAAAATCCATTCTGACAATCTCTGCCTTTTAATTGGGATTTTTAGACCATTTATATTTTTTCCCCATGAAGACGGTTTAACTTTAAAAAAAAATTGTGGTAAATATATACGTAATAATAGTAAACAAAACCTTGTTCTACATCCTACTTGGGAACTCTGGTAGTGTAGTGCCTAAGGCACTTGACTGCTAACCAGAAGGCTGGCAGTTCAAACCCACCAGGCACTCCTCAGAAGGAAGGTTGGACAATCTACTTCCATAGTGATACTGCCTCAGAAACTCAAGGAGGGGTTGCTATGAGTTGGATATGACTTGACGGCAGTGCGTTTGGTTTTTTGGAATGACTAATGATGCTCTGGTGGCATAGTGCCTAAGGCATTTGACTGTTAACCAGAAGGTTGGCGGTTCAAACCCACTAGCTACTCCTTGGAAGGAAGATGGGGTAATCTATGTCTGTAAAGATTTACCACCTCAGAAACCCAATGGGGTCACTATGAGTCAGAATTGACTTGATGACAGTTAGTTTTTTTTTTTTTAATGACTAAAAATGGTCCCTGGTGATGCAGTCATTAAGCACTCAGCTGCTAGCTGAAAGGTCAGTGGTTCTAACCCACCAGCTGCTCCACAGATGTGGCAGTCTGCTTCTGTAAAGATCACAGCCTGGAAACCTTGTGGGGCAGTTCTCTGTTGGAATCCCTCAAGGGCAGCAGGTGTTTTTTTTGGAATGGTTAATCACGTTGAGCATCTTTTCATGTGTTTCTTGGCCATCTGTATTTATTTCTTCTTTGGTGAAACACCTATTCAAATCCTTCCATATTTCGATTAGGTTATTTATCTTATTGTGGTTAAGTTGCAGTTCTTTATGTATTCTGGACATTCAACTCTTATCTGGAAAATAAGAATACGGATCCCAAAATTTTTCTCCTAATCTATAGGTTGTCTCTTCACTTTGTTGATAAAGTCCTCTGATAAACAAAAGTTTTTAATTTTACTCAGGTCCCATTTATCTATTTTTTTAACCATTTACATTTAATGTGATATCTTGCTATTTGTTTCCTATTTATCCTATCTATTCTTTGTTTCTTTTTTTCCTGCCTTCTTTTGGACTAACTGAATATATTTTATTATTTCATGTGTCTTTTTAATTCACTTACTACTTGTATTAGTTTCCTGTGGCTGCTGTAACAAGTTACCACAAACTTGATGGCTAAAAATAACAGAAACTTATTCTGTCACAGCTCTGGAGGCCTGCAGCCTGAAATCAGCATTGGGCCAAAATCAAGATATCAGCAGGGCCACACTCCCTCCAGAGGATCTCGAGAAGGTACTGTTCCCTGCCTCTTCCAGCTTCTAGGGTTGAAGGCATTCTTTGGCTTGTGGCCACATCACTCCAATCTTCAAGGCCAGCATCTTTAAATCTCTCTCCGGTCTGTCTTCACATCACCTTCGTGAGTGTACGTGTGTGTGTGTGTGCGTGCGCGCACGCGCGTGTATGTGCATGCTGTCCCTCTGCCTCTTTTTCATAAAGACACTTGTGATGGCATTTAGGACCCACATGGATAATCCAGTATAATCTCCCCATCTCAAGAGTTTGAACCTAATCACATATACAAAGATTTTTTTCTCCAAATAAGGTAACATTCCATTCCAAAGATTACTGCTGTTGCTACCTGCCATAGAGTTGGCGCCCATCTCGTGCTGAACCCACGGGGTACAGAGCAGAACTGCTTAATAGGGTTTTCTTGGCTGTAATCTTTACAGAAGATCACCAGGCTTTTCTTCCAAACCTTTAGGTTTGCAGCCAATCACTAACTGCTTATACCACCTGGACTCCTCCTGATCTCTTTGGGGCCTGTTATTCAGCCTACTACAGGCCCTGAAGCCTGTTTGGTTAACTTTACAGTAAATCCACCTTTGGCCACATCTGGTACCTGGTCACCACCTGGAACTTCTTCCACTCTGAAATCTTAAATTCTAGCTTCCAACTTTCCGACCCCAAGCATGCTCGCATCATAGCTTTCTCTGATCGCTCCAGGACCTCTAGTCTGGACCTTTCCTCCTCTTCTCCACCAAGCACTCCCTTCTCTACCCTCTTCCTTGCTCTGCTAAGACTCCCCTGGAAACCACTTGAACAACCCTCTTGCTAATACCTACTCCTGCTTTGCCTGCCAAGCAAACCCCTGCCCTAGTCAACCCAGCCGTCTACCCACAGCAGGCTGTGGAGCCCAGCTGGAAAGTGGCCTGCCACCTGGTATCACCTCCATCATACCACCTTGGGTCACTACAACCTCATGGTGCCTTAGGCACTAGGCCACCAGAGCTCCTGAGGAACCCCTAAATATCTCCAAATTCTTTTTACTCTGAAATATTTCAAACATACAGAAAAGTACAGAGAACAGTATAGCAAACACCCACATATCTAGAACCCAACTTTATCAAATTACCTTCTGACCACCAAACCTGCAAGCATACCTGCCATCTCGTAGAGGTTAAGAGTCAAACCACATAGGTTCAAATCCTGAATCCACCACTTATTTACCCTCTCTGCCTGAGTTTAGTTATCTGTCAAGAGGCAGAAATCCACAGGGATGTTGTGGGACTGAATGAACTCATAAATGTAGAAGGCTTTGAACAGTGCCTGGCACATAGTGAGTGTTCCATGGAAGCCAGCTCTCTTATCATCTCATCTTCCCTCATGACACAATGGAAGAGATAATCTGCTCTAATCCTAACCCCTTCAACTCGGTTCCAGATCCTTCCCCTCCCACCTACCCAGGGACAGCACTCTTAATTATCCCCTCTCTACTGGCTGCTATACTTGACAAGGAAACAGCTTTGCTCCCATTTAAAATACACAGGCTCCTTCCAAGACGCCAAATGCCCTCCAGCTAGCGCCCTCTCTACCTCCCTCCTTCCTTTCACAGCCAAATTTCATGACAGAATTGCCTGCACTTGTTTTCTCAGTTTCTTCCCCTCCTACTCATTCCTCAGCTGCCTATAAACAGATCCCTCTCCACTGAGCTTGGCATCACTAGTTATTTACCTTGAGTTGTCATCCAATGGGCACATCTCAGTCACCATCCTGCCTCATATCCACATATGGACCTCATGTCCATAGACTCATTTGACCCTGCTGGACACCCCCTCCTGCTTGAAATATTCTCCCAGGACTCCCCAACAGCTCAGAGCCACCTCCTTCTGCATTGCTTTCTACCTGTCTTTCACAGGTGCTGCCCTGGGACCCTCCTTGGGCCTCTGTTCTCTCCTTCTCTCTCTGAACGATCTCATCCACAGCAGCTATCACAAGATGTAAAAACTCACAATTTGCACCTCCAATCCCAGCTTCTTTATTGGTTTTTCAGGTCCCATGTAATCAACTGGCTGCTGGACAGCTCCTCTTGGGTGTCTCAAGACACTCAAACTCAAAATGATGAAAATTGAACTAATGGCTCAACCATTTTGGGAAACTATTTCACAGCATCTTCTAAAGCGGAAAATATGCGTTCTCCATGGCCCACAATTCCACTCTTAGTACCCAACAGTGACATGTACTGTATGCACCAAAAGGCATGTGCAAGAATGTTCATACCAGCACCATTCATAATAGACTCAAACTGGAAACTACCCAAATGCCCATCAACAGTAGAACAGGTATATAAGTGATAGTCTATTTACATGATAAGACACCCACATATAGGTTCTAGGGATTACATGCATACAGGAATGAACATGACAAATCCATAATTATATCTGGCAACATGGATAAATCTCACAAACATAATGTGGAGCAAAAGAAACCAGGCATAAAACGGTATAAACCAAAACCAAACTCACTGCCATCGAGTCTATTCCAATTCCTAGCAACCCCCATTGGGATTCCGAGGATGTAAATCTTTACAGAAGTAGATTGCCCAGTCTTCCTTCCACGGAGTGACTGGTGTGTTTGAACCACCAACCTTCTGGTTAGCAGTCAAATGCCTTAGGCACTACTCCACCAGAGCTCCTTATGAAAGAATATATACAGTAACATTCATTTCTATTATCCACCTTTTATAAAAATAAACATTTACAAAGATACGCATCACTGATCTTAGGTGCTAGGAGTCAACACAGTGTTCATCACGTGGAAGGAAGTAATGGGAAGAGAACATGAGAGAACTACGGAGTGCTGGTGAAGCTGGGGTGAAGTCAGGGCCCAGAACATGGCACTGGTTGCAAAATTGTGTTTGTTTTTTTGCAAATCCATTGAGCTTACCCTTACAATTTATGCACTTTTCTGCATGTATGCTGTCCTCCAATAAAAATCAAGAAGAAAAAAAAAACTAGACACATATTTCCTATCAAGCATCCCCTCCCTCTGCTGTTCTCTCCCTCAGAGAATGGCCCCACCTTCCACTAAGATGGCCAATAAGGTCATTCTTCACCTTCTCCTGCACCACTCACATCCAATCCATTCCTAATTGCTGCCTCTCCATCCTCCTTCCTTTCTCTCAAATCCACCCACTTCTCTCCATCCCCACTGACTCTTCCTTAACCCAGACTCTATTTCTTCTTGTCTAGACTTCTGAAGTAGCCTCCTGTCTGATCTCCCAGGCTCCACTGTTATTCCTTCTGATTTATCCTCACAGAGTAGCCAGAGAGATGATTCTAAAATAAAAATTTGATCATGTTTCTCTTCTGCTATGCTTTAAAAAATATTACTAAAGAGGGATATTTTATCATGATAAAAGGATCAACCCATCAGCAAGATGCAACAATTATAAGGACATGAACCTCATAACAGAGCACCAAAGTACATGAAGCAAAAACTTACAGAAATGAAGGGATAAATAGACAATTCAACAATCATAGTGGGAGATTTCGATACTCCATTTTCAAAAATGGATAGAACAGCTAGGTGGAAAATTGGCAAGGAAATAGAAGACTTGAGCAATGCTATAAACTAATTAGACCTAACAGATACCCACATATACTCTACCCAATAACAGAATATATTCTTCTTAAGTGCACATGGAACATTATCCAGGATATGCTAGGCCAGAAAATAAGCCTCAATAAATTCTAAAGGATTGAATTCATACAAAGTATGTTCTCTGACCACAATGGAATAAAATTAGATACCAATGCCAAGAAAAATTTGAGAAACTCACTAATATGTGAAAAATAAACAATACACTCCTAAATAACCAATGAGTCTAAAAAGAAATCAAAAGTCAAATCAGAAAACTGTTTGAGATTAATTAAAATGAAGATGCAACATACCAAAATGTAGGTGAAGCAGCTACAGCATTACTTAGAGGGAAATTTGTAGCTGTAAGTTCTTCTATTAAGAAGAATCAATCTCAAATCAATAACCAAAACTTCCACCTTAAGACATTGGAAAGAGAAGAGCAAACCAAACCTAAAGTAAGCAGAAGGAAGGAAATAAGAAAGATTTAACATTAAAATATATATATATATGTTTATATAACTCTTAGAAAACATAGGGATAAGTCTTCATGACTTTGAATTTGGCCAAAAAAAAAAAAAAAA
>NW_006921672.1:4216847-4235767 GCF_000298275.1 Orycteropus afer afer
TGCCATCGAGTCGGACCCGACTCATAGTGACCCCTCCTTGGGTTTCCGAGGCAGTATCACTACGGAAGTAGGATTGCCCAACCTTCCTAAGAACTCTTACAACTCTATAATAAAATGACAGATAAACCAATTCAAAAATGGGCAATGACATTTCTTCAAGAAAGATATACAAACAGCCAGTAAGCACATGGGCCAGTAGTCACGAGGAGAATGTCAATCAAAACCACAATGAGATCCCACTGCACCCCCACTAGGATGGCTGGAATTATACAGGCAGATAACAACAAACACTGGAGAGGATATGGAGAAATAAAACTCCTCATACACTGTTGGTGGGAATGTAAAATGGTGCAGCCATTTCAGAGAACAGTCTGCCAGCTTCTCAAATGATTAACAAAGTTACCATACCCACTGCCATCCAGTGATTCCAACACATAGCAACCCCCACTTGGCTTCCAGGGTGGTAAATCTTTACAGAGGTAGATTGCTTCATCTTCTTTCCATGGAGTGGCTGGTGGGTTTGAACTACCAATCTAGCAATTCCATTCCTAGGTATATACCCAAGAAAAAGGAAAAATATGGCTACACAAAAACTTGTACTTAAATTGTTATAGTAGTATTTTTCATAATAGCTTAAAAATAGAAACATTCCAAAAGTCCATCGATAAATGTATCGATCAACAAATGTGGTATATTCAAAAAATGGAATATTATTCAGTCACAAAAAGAAATAAAATACTGATACATGCTACAATGTGGATGGATCTGGAAAATATTGTGCTAATTTTAAAAAGCCAGTCACACACACACACAAACACACACACAAAAAAAACCAATCATATACTATGGTCCATTCATGAAAGTCTAAAACAGGGAAATCTAAAGAGACAGAAGTATATTAATGGTTGCTTAAGGAGCTCTGGTGGTGTAGTGCCTAAGGCATTTGACTGCTAACTGGAAGGCTGGCGGTTCAAGCCCACCAGCCACTCCTTGGAAGGAAGGTTGGGAAATCTACTTCTGTAGTGATACCGCCTCAGAAACCAAAGGAGAGGTTGCTATGAGTCATCAATCTGACTCAAAGGTGGTGAGGTTTTTTTTTAAGGTTGTGAGGTAGATGGGGGTGGAGGGTAGGGGGTAATAGTAAAGGATATGAGGTTTCTTTTGGAGGCAAAGAATGTTCTAAAATTGGCTGTGGTGATAGTTGCACATATTTGTGTATAATAAAACAACTCTGATTGTAGTCTTTAAATGGGTTGATTGTATGGTCAATTTCCTGGTTGAATTACATTTCAATCAAAATTTTTTTTTAATTGTGATTTGGGTGAAGATTTACAGAGCAAATTCACTTTCCATACAGCAGTTCACATACACTTTGTCTCATGACATTGACCACAATTGACCACAATGCAACAGCTCCCCTCCCACTTCCTCCCGATAATTACCTCCTCCCTATGTCCATCCCTCCATGCCCTCCTGCCCCCTGAGCTGCCTCCCTGTGCATAAGCAGCCCTTCTTCTCCCATGATTGTTCTCTCCAAGGAGTGTATCTGCCTCAGGTAAATGTTCACCTCATATGCCTGTCTCTTGCTTGGCTGGAAGCCACAGGTGTGGGTTCAATTCCAGACCTGATGGGCAGCTAGGGGCCATAGTCTCAGTGGTTCCACCAGGCTCTATTGGACCAGCAAACCTGGTCCCAACCATCTTTTTTTTTTTTTTTCCTTCAAATGATTTTGAGTTTTGTCCACATTGTTCTCCCTCTCTATCCAGGATCTCCTACATCCCTTCCAAGTGGATGACAGTGGTAGCTGGGCACCATCCAGTTCTTCTGGTCTCATAGTTGTATAGGCTGCAGATTGGATGGTGTACCAGTTGCTAGGCCTGATTGTATCTGTGAATTCCTGGTTTTCTTCATTCCTCTCTGCTCTGGACAAGGAGAGACCCATCGTTGCATCTAGATGGCAGATTGCAAGCTTTTAAGACCCCAGTCGTTACTCGCCAAAGTAGGAGGTGGAACAATGTTTTGTGTAGTATGTTATGCCAGTTGAGCTTGATGTCCCCTGCAACTATGGTCCCAAGCCCACAGGTTCAACTACTCAGTCCCTCTGGGTAGCTGGCTGTGACCAAGCAGTGACTACCACCTTGCCTCTTGTCAGCTCTATTATCAAACTTGTTTTTTAAAAAATCTTTCAAAGCACAGATGAGAAGTTTAGGGGGTAGTGAGTCTAAGTCACTGGTGGTCAAACAATATGGGTAAAGATACTGAGAATGGTGTGAAGTGAAGACTGCAACCAATGCTACTGAATTGTACACATAGGAAATGATGAATGAGGGTATGTTCTGCTGTAGATACAGTCTCCATGCCAGGATCTATCTCCAAGGGAGTCAGTGGGAAAGCAAAAGGGGGTGCCTCCTTGACAGACAAGAATCCTAGAAATTAGAATCATAGACCATCAGAGCTTGAAGGGACCCCTGTGCCATCTAATGATCCATCTTTTGGGGGAAGGAGTCATCCACCAGCTGCGTAAGGATGGTAGGAGGAGGAGCTGGCAGCCATGAGTTAAGGAGCTAATGAAGGTGAATATTTAGCGCTGTTATTGTGTACCTGCAGTCAATTCCGACTCATAGTGACGCTGTAGGACAGAGCAGAACTGCACCTTAGGTTTTCCAAGGCTGTAATCTTCACAGAAGCCGACTAGCCACATCTTTCTTCCCTAGGGAGGCTGGTGGATTCCAACTGCCAACCTTTTGGTTAGCAGCCGAGCTCTTAACCACTGAACCACTAGGGCTCCTTATCTAGTACTGACTTAAACAATAACAACAAAAACAAACCCGTTGCAGTCCAAGCCATTCCAGCTCATAGCGACACTATAGGACTGAATAGAACTGCCCCCATAGGATTTCCAAGGCTGTAAATCGTTACAGAAGCTTAGTGCTGATTTGGAAAAAAAAAAACCTAACCCACTGTCATCTAGTCGATTCCAGACTCATAGCGAACCTCCTAAAATAAAGGCAATTTTCCTTCAGGCCATAATCACCACCTCGGAAGGAAGGTTGGGCAATCCTATTTCCATAGTGATACTGCCTCGGAAACCCAAGGAGGGGTCGCTATGAGTCGGGGCTGACTCGACGGCAAATAACAACAACCACAATGTTGTTATGTGCCGTCGAGTCGAACGAGTGGAGCGGGACCCTGGTCTCCTTGCATTTACCACTAGATGGCGCCAGCTCCCCAGGCAGCGGAGAAAGCAGGGCTCGACCTGCTAGCTTTGGTTCCCGAGCTCTTCTTCTCAGGCCTAGCTGTCTGTGAGCCCAGTTGGGGTGTCCATGCCAAATTGGCATGATATCTGGGCTCCAAGGAACAGCTTGCTTCAACAGAGTCCCTTTGCTCGGTTCCTACGAGATGGTGAGCAATGGACCCTAACTTAAGCATTTACCAGTGTTGCTCCTTCTCCCCACTGCCAACCTGACACACCCTGCATCACCCTTCCACCAGGGCCACGAGTCTGGCTAGGCTGGCACTTGCTCTTTTCATTGGCCCAGACAAGGTGTAGTGGGGAGCACTGGTCCCACTGCTGCTGCCAGTGGCCTTGCCACCCTAAGCAGGCAGGTGCCCGCCCAGCAGCTGGTGGGTCCAGTCCTGCTAGCCTGGCAGGCTACTCATGCTCCATCTGGGAGCTGCTCCTGCTCCTACCCTGGAGTGGACAGCTTGACGCCTGTGCTGGCTCCTTGCCGCCCTTTTTCCTGACCCTGCCAAATGTGCCTCTGCCTCAGCCAGGGTCTACCACAGCGTGCCCAGTGACTCAGTCCCTCTCCATCTTAGGGAGTCTTGTTTATTCATTCAACAAACATTTACTGAGCATTAAGGCTGTGTGTGCCAGGATCTGCCTTAGGGATCTGGCAGACAGGCAGCAGTGAACTGGACAGACGCAATCCTTGGCGTCTTGGAGCAAGCAGCGTGGTGCAGAACAAGATGTTAAACTTCACATTACCAAATAATTGGTTAATTGATCACTTAAGTCTCTAATGCTGCAGTTTCAGTACATTTCTAGAATGTAGAATTTCAGAGGAGAAAAACAAAAATCAAACTCACTGCCCTGGAGTCAATTCTACTCACAGCGATCCCTCCTTGGGTTTCCGAGGTAGTATCTCTACGGAAGTAGATTGCCCCATCTTCCTTCCGAGGAGTGGCTGGTGGGTTTGAACCGCCAGCCTTGTGGTTAGCAGTCAAGTGCCTTAGGCACTAATGAGTATATAAATTATGCTAACAGAACCCACCATCCCTGCCACCTTTTCAAAATATCAGGATTCCAGATTCCCAGTCCAGTGCTCATTCACTTGACTCAGGAGCTCCGATTGCCATGGAGGGGAGGAGGGAAAGGGAGGTTCCCATGAGGGCCTCAAGGGTAAGGTGGACTTCCTCTCATCTTTGAACCACCTACCCTTTAAGTTGATGAATGAACCCCTGGCAAGGGGCTTGCCCAAAGCTGTTCTTTCTCTGTCAGGAGATGGGGGCTCCCAAGCAGGCCCTGTTCACTTCTCCAGCTCCCATCCTGCGAGGGGGAGCGGGCTGCCCAGTGCCCTTCCTGCCCCCACCGCCGCAGGCTCTCTTGGCAGCAGAACAGAGGGCACCCAGAGCGGGTGGCAACTCGCCCCGCCACGGGCTCCCAGCGGCAGGCGATAGGCGCTGGGGGGACGCGGAGATAGACAGACAGATAGCGCTCCCCTGGCCCGGCCCCCGCCCCCACCTTTCCCACGCGGCTGCCGCGAGAAGACGCTCAGCCCTTGCGCGCGCTCTCCTGGCCCCTCGGCCCGCGGACTGCGGCCCTCTGTCTCCGCCCATTGCAGCTCTCCAAGCCCTCTGAATGCCTAGCAGTCAGCCCCGGGGGCGGGCGGGGGGCGCGGTGTCTGACTTTCGAAAAGAGCACAGAATCTCCTGCAAGCTTCTCCGCCTGAGTAGGTCCAAGACGGAGACCCCTCCGCGGGGCTTGGCCAGACGCCCGTCTTGGGGAGGCTGCAGAGCGCCGGGAAGGCCGCCAGGTGACGCGCTGGCACTATGTGTTCCTCAGCCTGGCTAGGTTGGGGAAGGGGACAGGAGGAAAATTAAGGAGGCAGGCCTGTGCGTAACCCTGAGGGCATAAGGGTGTCGGAGTCTAGGAACTGAGATTTGGAGGAGCTCCTCCTCCCCCCAAAAGAAAAGCAGAGAGCAGAATTGGGGGTGGAACGGAGGAAGGGAATAGGAATTGGGAATAGCTAGGATGCCTAGGGCCTGAACTGTGTGTGAGACAGCACTAGGGACTAGGGGTTCCCAGGAAAGGTAAGGAGCTCAATGGAGCATCAGGGATGTCGTCTACTGGGAGTTGGAAAGGTGTAAAAGGTTGATATACATCTTCCTCAGTACAGCTACACAGTCACACACACAGCGTTTGCATGGCCTCACACTCACTCACACTCACACACACAGCTACACATTCTCATAACACACTCCTGCACACATATGCATCTCGGTATACTGAGTCCTCACATCACTTACTGTAAGTGCACCCGCTCCATGCAATTGATTCCCTAAAAATGCCCATACTCATTTGATGCAGCCCTCAAACCTACTGCAGCACACAGAGAGCCAGCCTCTGACCCCTTAGCCTCATGGGGACCCCACTGCCCTGCTCACCCCACAAGTCTAGGCAAGCTCTGCAGCTGATACTTCATTTCAGAGATAGCCCTGGCATCACCAGAGACAGTGGGCCCCTAAATCCTCACACCGGGCCAGATTTTCCCAGGGCCAAATCCTGACCGGCGTGGGCCCTCACACTTAGGCCTTGTGATCCCCTTCCTCCATAAAATAGAGTTTTGTGACTGTACTGGCATAAGGACAGTAGTATATTAATACTATATATCCAAACATTTTCTTTGGTCTGTAAGTTCTTTTTTTATTCTTCTGATCTTAAAAGAAATGACAACTTTTCATGGGTTTCTAAAAGCTTTGCTGCCTCGTTACTGTGTCTACTGTGCCTAATGGATAAGTGGGCCGTGGGTCCTCCCCACTTTGGACATGGTTGTCATTTGCACAACACGTACATGCCACCTTGGACCACCTCCCTCCACAAACACCCAATGGGCAAATTCCCTTCCTTCCCCATCGCACCTGAGCCCACCCCCAGGCCCCAGCCAGGGAGCCAGACTGATAGACCCTGGGGGCACTACAGAGCCACCCTTCCCCCAACTCCCTCCTTCCGAGACACTCGGGGTTATCTGGGCTGGGGGAGAGCGACGGGAGGAGGCGCTGCAGCGAGGTGTGTATGTGTTTTGGGTAACAACAAAGAATGGGGCAGAGAGAGAGCCCAGAGCGCAGGAGCTTGTTTTGCCTCGAAGGCAAGACTTGCAGCCAATCAGCGCGCTGGAGCCTCCCTCTCCGACTCCAGTATTGAGTCTATAACCGGCTGGCCGGGCGGAGCTGGCAGCATTTGACTGTGGCTTCGGACGCAAGCAGAGGCGCGCAGTGACCGCCTGACGGCCAGCGATGGTCTGAGAGCCCCTCGGCCTTCCCGTCCCCCGAGACCCGCCGGACCCTCCCCTCGCCCTCCAGACACAAACCCGTCTCTACTCTTCGCCTCCCCTGCGCCCTCGCCGGCTCCGCGGAAGCCAGCCCCGGAGAGGCGCGGCGGCCGCCAGGATGAGTGGCTCCTTCGACCGCAAGCTCAGTAGCATCCTCACCGACCTCTCCAGTTCGCTTAGCTGCCATGCGGGCTCCAAGGACTCGCCCACTCTGCCGGAGTCCTCTGTCACCGACCTGGGCTACTACAGCGCACCCCAGCACGACTACTACTCCGGCCAGTCCTATGGCCAGACCGTGAACCCCTACACCTACCACCACCAGTTCAATCTCAACGGGCTTGCAGGCACTGGCGCTTACTCGCCCAAGTCGGAATATACCTACGGAGCCTCCTACCGGCAATACGGAGCGTACAGAGAGCAGCCGCTGCCGGCCCAGGACCCAGGTGAGGATCGCGGGGGCGCAGGGAGGGTGGGAAACACTGGAAGATTCCCCAGCAGAGGAAGATGAAACTGCAGCCGAAATCTAGTCTGGATGAGACCACGGGTCACTTTCCAGTCCCACTCCACAGGCGCTGGGCATTGGGGACGCAGTGCGCGAGGGGCCCCGGGGTCTCTGGTGACCAAGGCAAGAGAGGAGGGCTGGAGATCAACAGGCAATCTCCTCATCGAGGGGATTTCGGGGGCTCTTCAGCAGGGGGCCTCCTCCGGGTTGTAGCGAGCTTGGACGTAGGCAGGGGGACTGGAGGCTCTGTGGACTCCCTTTCAGACGGAGAGTGGTGAGGGGATGTGGGGAGGGTTGATGGGTTAAAGAAAAACAGTGGGAGGCAACGACTGAGAAGTGAAGCGACTGAAAAAGAGAAATGTGGAGAGATGGAAAAGAAAGGATGAAAGAACCGAGGAAAAGAAGGACAAGAAAGGAAGAAGGAGGTTGGAGAGAGTCTGTCTACTATCCTCGCAACTTTTTTGTAGATGTAAAGCTGTTCTAAAATAAAAAGTAAAAGGAAGGAAGGGGAAGGTGGAGAGCCACGACTGTCGGCACGGTGTGGAGTGAGAAGGGCCAGCCAACAGCGGCTGGACAGGAGCTGCGCGCCGGCAGGCGTCGTGGCCGAAGCGGCGGCCGCCCGCGCCCAGCCAGTTGCTGCCGCCGGAGACCGCGCTCGCGGGGCCCGGGCGCGGAGCTGGGAGCGCCGCGTCGTGGGCGGCCGCCGGCTACGGCTGGCTCGGTTGCCGCGGCTCCTCCCCAGGCGCTGGTGGGCGATCCCGCGACCGAGAAGTCTCGGGGCGGGGCGGGGATTGGTGGGTGGGGCGCCCCGCGGGGCCTGGTGGGCGCGGGGGTCTCAGGCCGAGGCTGATCCACCCCTGCCCGGTGCGTTGCCTGCAGTGTCGGTGAAGGAGGAGCCGGAAGCCGAGGTGCGCATGGTGAACGGCAAGCCCAAGAAGGTCCGAAAGCCGCGCACCATCTACTCCAGCTACCAGCTGGCTGCCCTGCAGCGCCGCTTCCAGAAGGCCCAGTACCTGGCGCTGCCTGAGCGCGCCGAACTGGCTGCGCAGCTGGGCCTCACGCAGACGCAGGTGGGTGCTCGGCGGTTCGCCGGGGCCGGGTGGGCGCGCGCGGGACCCCACAGTTCCCCCAGCACCGCCGAATCCGGTTGGCCCCCTCTGGAAGGGGAGAGGGACTCAAGTCTGAACTTCTGTCAGAAGTTTTTGTTAGCGCGTGTACAGGTGGGATGAACCTGTGTAACTGTGCATGTCTGTCACAAAAAGAAGTAGCCTCCTCCTTTCACCCCCAGAATCCCCAGCTCCCACAGCCCCCCAACAGCGCTGGGTCACTTAATAGGACTCCGTATAGTGTTTCTCCCGGGCTAGGTATATGTATGTTTGTGCAAGCCCTGTGGGGCTGTGTACATGTGGGGATGCTCACAAAAGAAGTGTAACCCTTCAGGGCTCAGTGTGTGCGTGCTTGTGTTTATGAATGGAGGGTTTATACAAGTGGCAGTGTAGACACAAAAATGTGTGCTTGTGTCACAGTACCACATTCCAGGCCAGCACCCCAATGCTCCCTCCCTCCCTCTGCTCAGAGCCAAGAGGAGAGGTTCCTGGCCAAAAGGGGATGGAAACTTAAAGGTGGGAGCTCCCCTCCATCCTCAGTCAGTCTCCAAAGCCCCTGGCAGCCTGACACTGCTTAGGGGAGGAGTGGCGGATGCCTGGCTCCCTACAGGTGTTGACAGGCAGGCCTAGGTTGTGGCTGCGTGGGGTTCGGTCTGCTGGGGAATCTGGGTCACCCAGTAAGGAGCTGATTCATTGTTTGTACCAGTCATGGGGTGGGGAGCCGCAGGGGGATGGGGAGATACCCCAGGGGAAATCTGAGGAGGCATGGCTCACCTGCTTCTGGGTCCCCAAGTCACCCCCATTAGCTAACCCACAAAGGGGGGCTTCTCCATGCCCAAGAGCGTGACCAGGGGTGCTTATGTTGTTGTGTGTGTTTATTTGGGTGTATCTGCCTATGTGCATCTTTACAGTCCAGTGTCTGTGTGTGAAGTTGTACTGCATATGGAGGTGTGTATGTGGGTGTGTGTTTGTCTTTGTGTATCTGCACAGCTCTGCTTATGAGTATCCAATGTGAACAGAATGCCACAAACTGCCTACTCCATCCTGGGCTGCCCTTTATTGAGCATTTACTAAGTGCCAGACTAGTTTAAGTTCTTTCTATGTATTGATTTATTTGAGCTTCATAATGACCCTCTGAGATAGGTAGTAGAAAGCTGAAGGTAAGTAATTGGCCCATGGTCACACACTTGCTAAGTGCCAGAGCAGTATCTCGATGGTCAAATGTTCCTAGTCACAGTTCTATCCCAAGTCAGAAAAAGATGCTGGCCTAGGCGTCAGGACACCTGGGCTCACCCGTCGGTTGATGTGCAGCCTTGGACACTGGTCTTGCTCTCTAGGCTGAGTTCTCTGCAGGCTTTTCCCTCAGTGTTCTCAGAGTGTGTGCACTTGTATTTATGGATAGAGGGTTTATACAAGTGGCAGAGACTAACCAGCTGCCCCATTCCTCTCCGGCCCAGGTGAAAATCTGGTTCCAGAACCGCCGATCCAAGTTCAAGAAGCTCTACAAGAATGGGGAGGTGCCCCTGGAGCATAGCCCCAACAACAGTGATTCCATGGCCTGCAACTCACCACCATCACCTGCTCTCTGGGACACCTCTTCCCATTCCACTCCAGCCCCTGCTCGAAGCCAGCTGCCCCCACCGCTCCCATACAGCACCTCCCCCAGCTACCTGGATGACCCTACCAACTCCTGGTACCATGCGCAGAACCTGAGTGGACCCCACTTACAGCAGCAGCCGCCTCAGCCGGCCACCCTGCATCACGCCTCCCCCGGGCCCCCGCCCAACCCTGGGGCTGTGTACTGAGCACTCTACCTGGCCTGAACTCCCCACGAAGGACCCCCGGGACCAGGCAGGAGGCGCCTCCGTCCTAACTGACACTCAGGAATCATCTAGGGGCACAAGGGAAAGGGTACCTCCTTTCTCCGTCCTTTGCTCCTTTCTCCAGGGACCCAAGAGCTTTCAGATGAAATTTGTATGGACCACGGATGTCCCCTGAACCTCCCATCCCCTGCCCAGGTGCTGGAGTGTCCCTCCAGATGTTGGGCATTCCATCCCAGCTGGGACAGCTGTACCCCTTCCTCTCCAGGAGCCTGGATCAGCTTTAAATGATGGCTCGTCACTCGTCAGTTTCTGAAACTTAGTACCTGTGCCCCGGACTGGAGACCTGGGGGATGGGGGACACTGTGGAGAGTTTGCAGGTCATGCAGGGGCTGGGGCACCGGGTACTGTGGAATCCTGGGACCTGCCATTCCTGGCTTCTCCTAAGCCGCCTGTGACATTCCCCTTCCCGAGCAACCCCTTGGCCAAAAAGACATCAGACATCTTGACTGGGACTTGGGGAGGGACCTGAACCAGCCCCTGCCCTGCACTTCTTGCCCTCATTTAAGGATTGAGGGTTAAACCAAAGAAAACCCCCCACGTGAGGGAAACGTTTAATATTTGTGGCTTTAGAGGGAAGCTTGCAAGGAGGCTTCTCTCCTCTGTTCTGGGGGAGAAGGAGGTGAGAGTCTCCGATGTCTTGCCTAAGGACCTATTTCTTCTTCTATGTACAGGACTTTGCACAACTTTGGTTTTAAAAAGCTGTTGAAAAATAGGAAAACAAAGGGCATTGTTAAAGATAGGACCAAATCCCTCTTAGGCAGTCACCTCTGCTCAGCGCCCCCACCCCACCTCTTCCTCTTCTCCAATAAGATGGCAATTTGGGCACCAAACCCCAAATCTCTTGGGAGACCTGCCAGGTGAGACAAACCCCCCAACACCCCCTTTCAAGTGGCCTTGGAAGCAGATTGCTCCCCACCGAGGTGGAGAACTTGGGGTGAGGTATGGGGGAGAGAGGGGGGGGTTATAACTTGGTGCCTTCATGGGGGTGGGGGCGGCTGTCTGCTGGGACTGCCCCTCCTTCGCCTAGGCATCCCCTTAAAGCTAACCCTCTTCCACCCCGATGTGGTGAAACAGGGAAGCAAAGGCGAGATGGACAACTTGAGCTATATAGTATGTTTTGTTTTGTTTTTTTTTAAAACAACAGAGAGAAGTAGCCCCCTCCCTACTGTGGTTTCCTATTTATGTGACCCTTTCCTCCTGGAAGGAGCTGCATTGCAAATTAGAGAAAGAGGGCTGTGGGCTCCGGTTGGATTTGGGGTTGGTGGGAAGCGCAGGAGCAAGGGAGGGGCGGTGGGGCTTGAAGAGTCCCACTCCAGGGAGACGGGACATAACCAACTCCCACCCTCTCCCAGCCTTCCCATTTCTGCTTTCTTACTGGAGCCGTCTTTATATATAATGTTAATAAAAAAGAAGAGACCAACCGCTGAGCCCTTTGAATTGGAGACTGGTGGCAGCATCTAGGGTGGGGGGGACGGCACAGGCCTGGGAGTTGGGGAGGGTGTTGGGTGAGGGAGCTCTGAGCCTCCAGGGGAAGACAGGTCCCTGACTACCCACTGCTGAGGCTCTGGGCTTCCGGGTTGGGCCGGGCCTGACCCCGGTTGGCAGGTGGTCCTGACCCTCGTGGCTGCCCCCAACCTGAGCAGATCTGGGTGGGCTCGAGGATCCTGGCCATGCGTGGCCTCCCTGACTCCACTCTGCTTGGCGGCTTGGCGTTCCCTGCCAGCCAGCTGCCCTCCGCCACCACCGCTGCTGGGTCACCTCAGGGCTGCGCTTTGATCTTGAGCTCACACGCAGACATGCTTGCACACGCGTGTAAACCCCCTGTCTCCACGCCCAGGCACTCCCTGGCCCCTCACCCTCCTGTCTGTCCCTTTCAGCTTGGGGTGAGGGTGGGGCTTAGGCAGGGGGAACACCACTGCTCCGGTAGCTGGCAGGGACCTATTGGGAGATAGGCTGGGAATAGAGCCAAACAGATGAGGTGGGTTTGGGTTTTGTGTCTTGGGGAGGGCTCAGACCCTGACTCAGAGCCCTCTTGGTGCTGCCACTGACTGCTTGGGCCAGCCTGGCTGCCTCTTCCTCACCAACCCGCCCCACCCCCTGCTGCCCAATGGCAAGGTTTGGGGGATGAAGAGCTGCAGGTGGAATGAATGGAGGTGTGTATGAATGACACATTCAAGCACAGATAAGAGACAGTGAATGGAGTCTCTCTTTCATATACACACACACACCAAGACACACAATGACATCTCTCTATTGACACACATACATGAACTCCCACTTTGAGGAAATGTGTGATCATCATGCAGACACATACATAGATACACACATACCTGAGACATACATCAGCATCATACAAAGCACAAGACATTAATACTTCAGGAGGCATAGGCCCCCAATAGACAGGTGCACAAATGCCTGTCAGTCAGGTCACCCCAGCATCACACAGAAGCACACACATATGCTCTCTCTCTGTCTCACACACACATACACACACTGAGGCAAAGGCAGCTAGCTCCTTGTTATGGAAAAAGTCTTACATGCAGCATCGGCAACACCACCCAGCAGCTGAGGTGAGACAGCTCAGCCTGGAACCTCCCCGTCAGGCCCTCAGTTTCCTCATCTGTCAAATGGGGATAACAATCCCCACCCTGTTGAACTCTTGGGCTGTTGTGTTGCAGAAAGACGAGTAAGGAGGAGGTAGCAGGGGCGAATCTCAAGCTCACATAAGGGACTTGTTAGACAGTCACAGCCAGACGGGTGTGGGGTTCTCCGGGCAGGGATCCAGAGCTGTGGGGACCCCCCAGCCCCTACTCCACGCCTTTCCTTCTCAGAAGGCAGGCCTTCCCCTCCCCCGACGCCCAAGGGAGGCGGAAGGGAGGAGGGCCTTCAGCCCACGGACGCCAGCCAGGCTGGCAAGGGTTAAGGTGGCAGCTGCCAGGCGGGGCCGAGCTGAGCAGTTTGGTTTGAGGGCTGCGTGCAGGCAGGAGCAGCGAGGCGGCAGCCGGGCAGACTTGCTGGAGACACTGCATTTTATTAGGGCTGGGCTGCCAGCAAAGGGAGGGAGAAGGGGGAAAAAAAGGGCAGAAAGAGAGAGGAAGGAAGGAGGGAGGCTGGGCGGGCAGGCGGCTACGGGATGAAAGGATGTTGTAAGCTTTCTAATTCCTCCCTGCTCATCCCTGCTCCGTCAGGCTGGATTAACTGCCTGGGTGACCTCCCGAGGGGGTCAGCCCCACCCTTGACCTCCCCTTCCTTCTCACCTCACCCCCAAGCCAGGTAGGCTGTCTTTTAAGGCCTGCCTCTGGGGGGGGGGCATGGGGCAAGGACTTGGATGGGGAACCTTGCCTTGTGCCATGGTGGGGCTGCTGAACCCACCTTCTGCCAGGTGTTTCTTGACTATACCCATTGCTTTATTACAACCTTTGGGGAAGAAGGAGGGGGATGCCCAGGGAACCCCAGTCTGCCCTGAGGGTCACTGTTCCCCAAATTGTAATGACAGCTGGTGTTTGCTAAGCTCCAACTCTGCGGGGCACTTAGCATGTGATCCTCACAACAGGCTGGGAAGAATTGAGGCACAGAAAGGTTAGGTCTCTGTCACGTTCAAGTGCAGTGCTGGGATTGGAACTCAGGTTTGTCTGGAGTATAAATGCTCTTAAACACTGTACTTTTCTGCACCTCAGTTTACTAAAAGGCCCCAGGGCAGAGTGTCAGAGAGCAGAAGCCACCCCAACTCTGCCCTTCCCAGCTTTCTGCTCTCCTCCCGGCAGGGGGCATGGGAGGCTGGACTTCTTTCCCAGAGCTGGTCCTAGGAAAGGCTTAACATTGTGGTCAGGAATGTGCATGCTGGAGGCAGCTGACCTGGATTTGAAGCCTACCTCCATCACTTTGCTGGCTGTGTGACCTTGGGCAAGTCACTTAGCTTCTCTAATCCTCAGTTTCTTCCTCTGTAATGTATGAGTAATGCTACCTACCTGGCAAGGTTGTTGAGAGGATTAAATGGGATCCTGTGAGTAAAATGCTCAGCAAGGTACCCAGTGCATGGTGTGTGCTGCTCAAGTAAAGGAAGTTGCTGTTGTCAAGGGTAACAGGGATGATGGGGCTTCCTCCCCACCTTGCCTCCCACCCCTTCCAACCCCACTCTACCTCAGACCCAGGCCTCAAGCTGTACTTGCCATATTGGTTGATCCACCCATCTCCAACTATGTTCAGAAGAGGAATAATTCAACCAATATTTATCGAGCAGTTGCTTTGTACCAGGCACTGTTCTGGGTGCTGGTCCAACAGAGGACCTAAGCCTGGGGAGGGAGGCCCAGCTTCTATCCTGGGAGCTCCAAGGCCAACAGCAGGGCCCACCCTAGAGAGGGCCAGAGCTGGACAAACCAGAAGCACAGTCAGGGGAGGACTGTGCAGGCTGCCGGAGAGAGAGCACAGGCAGTTGGGGTGGTGTGTGGGAAGGAAACCTGGGAAGGCTTCATGGGAGAGGTGGCATTTGAATTATGCCTTTAAAAAAGGGTGGGAACATGACAGACAGAGGTGAACTTCTGGAGAACATGCTCCTGACTTCCCTGCGGACCCTACCTGTGGAGTAATCCACCCCCACCTGAGACTGCATGGGGTGGGAGAGCCTAAAAGTAATAGCCACATGGATCATGTTAGGGCTAATGCTGAAGGGAGAAGTGGGTCTGAATGTTGGGCTCAGAAAAGGGTCAGGGTTTGGCAGTTCTCAGTCTTGTAGGCATGCTAGGAGCTCCCTGACACCTTGACCTTGAGAAAACAAAGCTCTCCCTTCTTGTGGGA
Source organism: Orycteropus afer afer (assembly GCF_000298275.1). NCBI lineage: Eukaryota > Metazoa > Chordata > Mammalia > Tubulidentata > Orycteropodidae > Orycteropus > Orycteropus afer. Next base: position 4,231,684 of record NW_006921672.1, read on the forward strand.
GGAGATAGCCCCTGCCCCCTTCTCTTGGAATGGGTGAGAAGGATGGTCCCTAACCCTGTCCTTGAGGTCCCCTCTTTGGCAAGCGTCCCAGGCACTAGGGAGGTACCCCACCCCAATTCAGTCTCCATAGTCCATTTCCCTTGTCAGCACACCATCACTACCACCTACTCCCTAAGCCTTTAGAGCCACTTCCCAGAGATGCTCATAGGAAGGAAGTTCACAACAGCTGGGGTCAGGATCGGAGATACTCAGCCTCCCACCCCCCAGCTCCAAGCCCCTAGGTGAGGGCTCTGGCTCGTGAAGTCAGGTTGAGTTGCATCAACCAAGCCCGGAGGGGATCGGAGGGGTTGAGAAGGGGGAATGGGGGGGGGCAGGGGGAGCCTTCAGCCAGCACCATGGCCTCTGTTTTTCCAGCTTTAATTGCAGCATTAATCACCTTAATAAGGTGTTTACCAACTACCCAGCAGCCTGAGACTGGAGACTTAGAAGCCAAAAAGTGCTTGGAGATGAGTTTCCTCGGCCTCAGGGAAAGGGACCAGAAGAATGGGGTTGATGGGGTCTCTGGTGGGGCTTGGGGCAAAGGGAGCAGTGGGGAGCTTTTGGGAGAGAGCTGAGGCCAGGAAATCTAGTGAAGGCCAGCCTCAAGTTTCATTTGTGCCCCACATACATAACCCAGGGGAGCAGCATCACCTTCCCTCTCCCCGACCCCAAGCCTTGAGGTAACTTCCTCAGAGAAACCTTCTCTGACCTCCAGCCTGGGTCCTCAGCCCCTGTCCTGCTCTTTTGTCACTCAACCATGTTTGTCACTACTAATTCAGTGACTCTTACCAGGCCTTTGGCTCCCCTTCTTTCCTGCATCATCCTTGTTCATGGCAAGGACTGGGCGAGGACCACACAGAGTACTTTTGTCCACCCCAGGGAGGGTGGCTGGACCAGAAGCCAGGGGCCTGGAGCTAACTTTCATAGTCAGGTCCCTGCAGACAGAGGTAGGGAAGATCTGAACTGAGAGCATTAGGAATGAGGGCAAGAACTTGGACACATTCACCTGGATACCCTCCTTCTCGTGCCTAACACAGGCTGGAGTAGCAGAATGTTCAGCATACATTAAGTATAAACCAAAAAACAAATTCACTGCCATTGAGTCAATTCTGACTCATAGCAACCTGCCTTGGGTTTCTGAGGTGGTAAATCTTTACCGAAGTAAAGTAGATTGCCCAGTCTTCCTTCTGCAGAGTGGCTGGTGGGTTTGAACTACCAACCTTCTGGTTAGCAGTCAAATACCTTAGGCACTAGGCCACCAGAGCTCCTAATGAATAAATAAAGTGAGTGAGAGCTCTTGGGACCCCTTGCACAATCAGCATCAGCTCCTACTCTTTTTAGATGAGGGGCTGGGAGGCTGAGGGGAAAATGATAAGTGCCCCCCTTCTAGGCTGTTTGGGGTTAAATAAGATGAGACAGAACCTACACTCAATTGCTGGTCTTGGACAACTGCAGGAGTTAACAGTGATTGTACCTTCACTCTGTATCATTGCCTTTAATCATCAGAAAACACAGCCCAGAGAAACCATGTGACTTGTCCAAGGTCACACAGTGAATGAAGGGCAGTGTGTAATGAGGGCCTGGGCTTCCTGAAGGTAGGAGAGACTATAGGAACTGGCCCAATGAGCCCAGAAGAGCCCTTGGAAGAAGCTCAGAACCCCTAGAAGAACTAGAGAGAGGTCTGGAGTCTGGTGATAGCTCTCTGCCAAAAGTGGGGAGTCTGACACAAGGAGGGGTTCAGGGTCTCTGAGCAGTCAGGAAGGAGGCAAACCCAGAGGGGACACAGGAGGGGTGGGGCCTCAAGGCCCAAATTCCTGGGTTGTCTCCTGGGGCAAATCAGAGCAGGATTGGAAGTGTCTGCTGAGTAAGCAGGAACAGAGGAGACTCCACACCCTGGAGGGTTAGCTGGGGCAGGGGAGGGGTCGTCCCCCCATTCTGGGTAATTCACCTCGCACCTGGCTAATGGCAGTAGAGTGCCCTTCCCTGCACACTGAGGGCGCCTGGCAACATCACGCAATGTGTGTGGCACTGTCCCCCACCCACCCCCAGGGCCAGTCATGCCTGCCCTGAGCTCAGGAATCACCTGTGTGTGTGTGTCTGTGTGTGTGTGTGTGATATGCTCTTGGCTGGGGAAGGGTAAGGAGTTGCCAAGGGGGACAGGAGGTCAGAGGGAACAGAAGACAGGCGGCAGGGAAGGAAGGAAAGTAGGAGAAAATTGCACCCAAGCACAGATTCAGGTCCTCCCAAGATTTGGTCAGGGAAGGTGCTAACTGAGCTCCTACTGTGCACCAGGGACAGGCCCTATGCCGGGAGCTTTCACATGCAGTCTCATTTAGTCCTCACAACTGCCTGGCAAGGTCAGTGTCATTATTATTCCATTTCATAGATGGAATAGAGATAACTGAGTCTTTAGAGAGTTTCAATAGCTCCTCCCAAAGTTCTCCAGTGAATTTGAAGCCAGACAGTCCTTCTGAATCCCTGGTCTGTGGGCCTCCCATCATCCCAAAGCCTCCAAAACTGGAATGGAGAAGAGAGGTGAGGCCCTTCTTTCTAGGTCTGCCCTGTGCCCCCAAGGACACCAGGATTATCAGTCCATGAATTAAGACACATATGTCCAGACACCCAGGCACATATATGCATACATCTGAGGTCAAACTCTGGCTTCAATATTTACTAACTGTGTAACTTCAGGTAAGTCACTTGCCCTCTCTGTGCCTCACTTTGCTTCATCTATGGAATGGAGCTTATCATACCTATCTTTCAGGGTTGCTGAGGAAATTAAATGAGATAACACATATAAAAGACTTAGCACAAAGCTTGGCACAATGATAGGACCTCAACAAATTGTATTGTCAGTTTTACAGGGAAAAAAAAAAGAAAGAAAGAGTCTGTGGGCAGTTAGGACACTCCTCAGCTGGCCTGGAGAGTTCTAGATACCCTCAAAGGGCCAAAAGTTGACCCCTTCTCCTCTATAGTCTCATATGCAATTCTTCCTTCATTCCAAGCTAAGTCTGCCATGCTGTAGATGTAATGGAAGGATGGCCATATAGGACAGAGCTCTGTGCTGGGCCTTTGCACCAGCAGAAGGGAAGATGACAGAGGTCAATAGCATTTAGTTACTGATCAACTAAAAAGCTCCTCTCCACTTACAGTATTTTATTATTTTTGTCTCCATTGTAAAAGAAATATTTTTCTTTATTTATGGCTGGAGAATAGCCACTGATGTTTTATATTTATCTTATATCCAGCCACCAGGCTAAAATTCTCTTAATTCTGGGTTTTTTTTTCCCCTAGAGGGAGAATCCCTGATGAAGGATATCATGCTTGGTAAATAGAAGGTCTGTGAAAAAGGGGAAGACCTTCAATGACATGGATTGACACAGTGGCTGTGATGATGGGCTCAAGCATGGCAAGGATTGTGAGGATGATGCAGGACTGAGCAGTGTTTCGTTCTGTTTTACACAGAGTCTCTATGAGTCAGAACCAACCCGATGGCACCTAACAGCAACAACAACAGGAGTCTCTTGAGTTTCCTACCAAAACCACATGGAAACAATTAGTCCAAGGGACTAGTGGATCATGTGAACCTCAGCCATGAGACCATGAGACCAGAAGAACTAGATGGTGCCCAGCTACCACTGTCAACCACTCAGAAAGGGATCGGTGCAGAAGATCCTTGATAAAGTGGGAGAACAATGTGAAACTAAATTCAAAATCATGAAAAAGAACAGGTTTACTGGTCTGATAGAGCCTGGTGAGACCCCCAAGATTATGGTCCATAGTTACCCTTCAGATCTGGAATTGAACTCACTCCTGTGGCTTCCAGCCAAACAAACAACAGGCATAGAGGGTGAACATTTACATCAGGTAGAAACACACTCATTAGAATGATAAATCATGGGAGAACAGAAGGGCACAGGGAGATAGCTCAGAGGGCAGGAATGCATAGGAAAAAAGGACACAGGGAAGAGGTAATACAGGGAAGAAGTAAAAAAAGAGCTGTTACATTGTGGGGAATTGCAGTCAATGTCATGAAAAAAAAAAA
>NW_006921672.1:4237393-4251206 GCF_000298275.1 Orycteropus afer afer
GAACCCCAAACAGGATAGACCCCAAAAGAAAATCACCAAGACACATCATCATCAAACTGACCAAAACCAAAGACAAAGACAGAATCCTGAAAGCCGCACGGGAAAATGAATTTGCTCTGTAAACTTTCATCCAAATCACGAGAATAATAATAATAAAGAGACTCATGAGTTTTCTAGTTATACAGTCAAATATCAGTAAAAAGATATTATTTTAATTCAGATTTTTACCTAGTGGGAAGGATTGCAGAATTACAAAGAGAGGTCATTTTTTGTGAGTGAAGAAACCAGACACGTCATCTGCCTGTGAATTAGCTCTGACCCAGACAGAGGCTGAATGATCTCAACTTTTTAGGTACCTTCCTACCCAGGGCGCCCAGAGGGCTGTTCTTGGAGCTCAGTCAGACTTCTTCATCCTTTGACTAACCCTCATCCTGCACAATTTATTCTTCAAAAGCAGCTTCTGTCCAGTCCACTACCTATACTGCTAAGTGTCTAAAGGAGATTCTGCTTGCAAGGGGGACCTCACTCAACAAGGATGCTTGGTGGGAACCGAGACTCCCAAACAGAGGAGACCAACAGAAGAATGGAGGGGGGGGGGTCTTTGGCGATTGGAGTCACTGGTAGTAATGAGTCCTTGATGAACCTTTACTGTATTGCAGTGCTGTCTGTGTCTAACTCATTCACTCCTCACAGCAATGCTGTGAAGTAAGTGCTGTTACTGTCCTCATTTTCCATATGAGGAAGTGAGATACAAAGAAGTTAAGAAATTTGTCCAGGGTTATACATATTGGATTTGAACTCAGGCCACATGGTTCTGGAACCCTCTACTCTTCACCATGGTGTGGTATGCTCACAGATCACAGGGAAGCATAGATGGATTGGTGAAAAGAGACACTTTCAACACCAAGTGAAAATGTCCAGGGTGAAGAAATAAGTTACTCTACCCACCAGCCACTCCTCAGAATGAAGGTTGGGCAATCTACTTCTGTAGTGATACCGCCTCAGAAACCCAAGGAGGGGTCACTATGAGTCAGATCTGACTCGACAGCAGTGAGTATCCCCTGGCATATCTGATGCATTGCACAACTTACCAAGGGGGCACTTTCCCTGTCTCCGTAACCTTCTGAGACATCATTTTTTATCATTAATTTCACTGCAAACCAAACCAAACCTGTTGTCATCAAGTTGATTCCAACTCATAGAGATCTTATAGGACAGCATAGAGCTGCCTCATAGAATTTCCAAGGTTGTAAATCTTTACAGAAGGAGATTGTCATATCTTTCTCCCACAGGTGGGTTCAAACCACTGACCTTCAGCTAGCAGCCAACCTCTTAACCACTGAGCCAAAACACACACACACACACACACACACACAGAGAGAGAGAGAGAGAGAGAGAGAGAGAGAGAAACCAAACTCACTGCCATTGAGTTGAATCTGACTCCTCCCTGAGTTTCTGAGGTGGTATCTCCATGGAAGTAGATTGCTCAGTCTACCTTCTGAGGAGTAGCTGGGTGGGTTTGAACCACCAACCTTCTGGTTAGCAGTCAAATGCCTTAGGCCCTACACCACCAGAGTGCCATGAAGAAATAAAGGCCCAAAGCAGTGAGGTGACTTTCCCAAGGCCTCTCAGCTGAGCATCAGCATTCCAGAATGAAACTTATGAAGTCTTTCTGGAGAGCAAGGGATATCATTCCCATTGCTCAGATGGACCTGCTGAGGGGCTAGGAGGTGGGTACTCAAAGCTAAGGATGAGTCCCAGGACAAAACTCAGCCTTTGGAGAGGAGGTATGAGGGCATGAGGAGTGAGGCAAAGATCTGGGGTCACAAAGGGTGGAAGAAGCTAGCATTGGTGGACCCAGATGATCCCCTTGGGCTTGGGGAATGTGACAGGAGCCCCGCAGAGGCATGTCAGGAGCTCCTGCAGTCTGGCTTCCCCCAGGATCTGTTGGAGCAAAGAATTCCCGGAGGCTCCAGGGCTGGGAGGAGGAGTTTGCAGCAGGCCCCGGCTTGCAGCCACAGAGAAAGCAGCTCCTGGGTCCAGCACAGGGATGAGTGCATGGTGGGCAGGGGGAGGGGGGAAGGTCTGGACGGGGTCACAGGTCCCCTCCTCCCAGCAGCCCTCAGCCCAATTCCATCCTGAAGAGAGTGGGAACAGCAGGGGAGGAGGGAGCCATGAGCAGGCAAAGGAAGGGACCACTCTGGGGTCGCTGCTAGTCTGACAGTGCATATAAAGTTGATTGACAGGCAGATCAGGACCGAGAGGTGAGCTTCTAGGTGGAGGTGATTCCTGCAGAGTAGGGAAAGAATAACAACACCCAGGGAAACTCCTAATCTAGTGAGATGAGCCCTGCCTCATTAACTGACCAGTATATTATTAACAGCTTGAAGTATGAGAGGAAGGGAGTTGGGGGGCCACAGACTATAGTACAATCTCCTCGTGCTGGCAGAAGAGTCCTTTCAGGTCTAACCCAAAATCCAACTGAAGTCTGAAAGGGGAAGCTCAGATGAGCTGAGAGGAATATACCCCACAGAAAGTGGCCCTCTCCCTGGAAAGGAAGGAAGCTTTCCGTTTTAGGGCCAGAGAGGCACCAGGCTCGTCATGGTGAGGAGCTGAATCAGAAACCTCGATATTCTTTTGGGTGTTGGTGCCAATTCCTTGCCCCTTTTTGGATTGGCCACACATGCCCCTCACGGTGGCACTGGGGTTGAATACCTTAGAATCATCAAACCATGCAATGGGAAAGAATTGCACAAAGCATCCAGTCTGATGGGGGAGGCATAGTTTTATGCTTGGGAAGTCCTCGGTCTGACGGGGGAGACAGGCCCTGCCCTAAAAAGCCCCAGAGTAGAGTGGAGAATGGCGGTGGACACACATATCCAACCATCCCCTTACACAAAGAGAAATGATCTGAGATGCAGAGAGGGCATGTGACTTGCCCAAGGTCACACAGCAAGTAATAGCAGATTCAGGTTTTCAGTTCCCAGAGCAGTGCTTTCTTCCCCACATCATGATCCCAGGTCCCCTTCCTTCTTCCCTGAGGCAGGAGTGTGAAAGGGATAGCAGGGCATGTGACAAGAAAGCCACTTAAGGCCCTCTTCACCAGGAGCTCTGGTAGCATAAGGCACTTGACTGCTAACCAGAAGGCTGGTGGTTCAAACCCACCAGCCACTCCTCAGAAGGAAGATGGGGCAATCTACTTTTGCAGTGATACTTCCTCAGAAACCCAAGGAGGGGTCACTATGAGTCGGGTCCAACTCGACGGCACATAACAACAACAACATCACCATTCTGGGAGTTCCTATGGCCGGTCTGGAATGGATGCCCAAGTCAGGGAGCCATGGGGTATGTCAGGAAGGACTGAGGGACAGGAGTTCTTGCTAGAGCTCAAGAAAAAAGCAGGCAGAGCTTCAGGGAGCAAGAAAAATAAAGTCATAATCAAATTATCGGGTTTCTGTGGCTGTTCAGCCTCAACCACTCACCAGGGAAAGAGTCCCAGAAAATAAGAGATTGAGAGCCAGGAAAAGGGGAAGGAGAGAGAAAGGGGCAGGGAAAGAAAAAGGGGAGGTGGGAAAAGAGAGAGAGAGACCCATGGGGGTGGAAGGAGGGCAACATACCTCCCGTCACACATAGGGAAGCTGGTCTGTATATGTTTGGCTGCAGCATGCTTGTAATTCCCTGGGAGCCTCCTTCTTGGATTATCCCCCTGGGTTGTGCTTTTTTTCTGTGAGTGAGTGCCCTGAAGGTGAATTTTCCATATGTCTGTATACACCATGGGAATGTTTCATGCACACATGCACATGTGTGTCTCTGTGCGGCTTTGCCTACTCCATGTATATATCTGTGGACCTGTGCATGTACCTTCTTCTGTGGAAACGCGTGTGCACGCAGTGTCCATCCCTGGGCTTGTGTCTCTGGGACTGTCTCTCTGTGTATTTGTTCAGGGCCTTTGAGTTATGAAGTTATGGGTGGAGGGGGTCTTTTTCCCCCTTCTCTCAACCAATCTGAGCTGGCCAGGAAAGGGGAAGATGAAGAGTCAGCCACTTTTCCTCTCCAAGTCTTTTTGTCTTGGAAGGCAAGAGACAGCAGTCACCCAGGGACTCCTACATGGAATGCCTCTCTGGACCCCTCCTTGGGTTTTTGAGGTTGGTGTCTCTACACGGCAGTGGATTGCCCAACCTTCCTTCCAAGGAGTGGGTGGGTTTGAACTGCCAGCCTTCTGGTTAGCAGTCAAATCCCTTAGGCACTAGGCCACCAGAGCACCTATCTAGGAACTCTAGACCCCTCTCAACACCACCACCTCCCCTTCCGGCCTCCACCCAGGCAGAATGAGGCCTGGCAAGGGAAGGGTTACCTCCAGTGAGGTGGATGTAGGATGCACTTACGGAGAAGGAAGCCGCTTCAGTGCTTCTATGCACTGAGAGGATAGAGAGGAGATCTGCCACTACTACAACGAAGGAGACTGAGATTAGGCTCCAGGAAGGACTGAAAACCATTAGAATCGAGGAGAAGAGAGAGTGGGTAGATCATCACCTCCCTTGGAAACAAGAAGTCAGTGTGCACCTTCTCTGGTCTTTCCTCTCCACCCACTTTATAAATTTGGGAGGGAGTCCTTGATTTTCAGGGCCCCGTCTACACAGGTCTCAGCTACCCGGATAACATTCCATTGACTCTGGATACAATCCCAGAGGCAAGTTCAGGCATCCAAACTCAAATGAGGTTTAGAGCTGAGTAATCAGTGGCTATGGCTATGCAGACATTTTGCTGGGGATCAACCAGCTCCCCCACCCCCACCTCACACAGTGGATTTGGGGTAGGGGAGGGGTGGCCTGTCACTGGGTGTCTTTACATCCCCCTCCCACCACCACATTCTCCCTCTTCCCACCTGCAAGTAATTTGGCCAATGGGAGGGCAGTTAAGATTGCAATTTGGAATCCCTCTAGATCTGTGTGCGTTTGGTGAAGAGGGGGCTGCCTTCTGCCCCCTAGACCCCATGTGCCCTTTTCTCTCTTCACAGGAGCAAATTATTTGTAATTATCTCACATTGAGAACCTTCAGGAGCTACTTTCAAAATTGCTTTAATTGAATTAATTGAATCTCATTTTGTTGGGAGAGAAGATGGGGGGCATGTCTTAAAATAGCATTTAGGGAGAGGGAAGAGGAGTAATTCAGAGGGGAGGGGAGTGCCACACTGGCTTCTCCATGGCTGGGACCCTTGTAGATGGTAGAATGTGCCCTGGATTCCCTGTTCCCATCTTTCAGTCCCAGCTGACTTCAGATGCCTGGTGCTGCCGGCTCTTTTGCATTTAGGATCTTGTCATGCTCTCAAATGGAGATGACCAGCAAAGAGTTAAAGTTCTCCAATCTCCATCCCAATTCCCCCCTCCCACCCTCAGAAGGCAGGTCTGCCAGAGACAAGAAGTGATTGAATGGCAGAATGAACTTACCCTCACTGTGACCCCTCCCCTCCTGGATAATCATAACAGCATCTATAAATTCCATTTATTAAGTGCTTACCATGTTCCAGGCACTGTGTCAAGCATATACAAGAACTAAGGCATTTTATCATCATAGCCACATTGTGAAGCAGTTCCTGTTAGTATTTCCATGTTATGGTTGTGGGGAATGAGATTCAGAAAGGTTAGGTCACTTGCCCAAAATCACACAGCTAATAAGTGGCAGAGCTGGGACCCTTTGGAAGCCCAAGTCCTAGTTCCTTCCTTATCTAAGCCAATCTCCCTAGAAGGATGTCCTCATAAGACACCATAGGGCTCCCCTTCTATAGCCCAGTGTGCTTGAGAGAGGAAAAGGGGGCATCTCCTCCACTGGAGTTCCAGTCTCATCTCTGCCCATGAGCCCAGGGAAACTGGACCAGCTTCCTAGTGGAAAAGGGATTCTTGTTTCCATGGGAAAGGGTGGATTGAGGGGGGAGGCGGTGCTCCACTCAGCTGGCCTCTGGCTGGGAGGCTGGGAGAGCAATTACACTCCTGCTACTTAACTTTACAACCTGGGCTGTTGTTTTAACGATGTGACTTGTGTTGGGCTGTCCAATTAAGCCTTTGGAGGCTTTCCCGAGATGGGGTGGTAGATCTTATCTCCGGTCTGTGGAAAGAGGAGTGTGTAACCTGCAGTAGGAAGGAATGGCTGCCCTGAGGCCCAAGGCCTCAGAGCAGGCCTGGAGGAGGGATCTGGGGGCTAGAGGCGGGGTAAGCATCAGCAGGGGAGAGGGGATACTCTGCCACCCAGTCCTCCCTGTTGCTGGGTCTTGGTTTTGGCCCACCTTGTGTCATTTGCCATCCCCAAGAGAATCCTCCAAGTGTGTTGTGGGGAGTGCAGTCGACTAGAAGTGGGGGCCAAGGTGAGATTTATTGCTGTCTCTGGAAATGGGCGCTTCCCCTCAACTTTATCCTCTTTGCTCTATGTATGACCCAACTGGCCTCCTCTTTTATCAGCTAGAGTGGCTCCAACTACCTGACTAGGCTTTGCAGAGTGGGGTAGGTGCAAGTTTACAATGCCTGGGAACAGGTTCAGGCAGTAAGAAGGAAGCTCCATTTGGGAGCTTTTGCCTGGAATTGGACTTGGGCTGTGTCTTCATTCCCCCTTCAGCTTTCCTAATCCCCAGGGGCAGTGTGTGTGTGTGTGTGTGTGTGTGTGTGTATGTATGTGTGAGGGAGAGAGAGAGAGAGAGAAAGGGAGAGAGAAAGAGGGTGTGGTGGCCATGAATCTATCACTGGGTCCAGCTGCTCCCTGAGCTGCCCACCCCTCAGCCCAAGCTCAGTTAGAGCTTCTGCACTTCCTGGCACTTGACATTCAAGCATCTGGTTGGTCCTTTAGCTTCCCATTAGCCCATGAGCTCCCAAGGGCAAAGTTTGTCTAAGTCGCCTTGGTATCACCAAGATCCAATCCAATGCATAGAGCAGAGGCTCTGCACATTTGTTGAATGGAGGAGGAAAGTTCCAATTCCTTCTGGAGTTTTCCCTTTCCTCCTCCATTCCCCTGGGTGGGACCTAGCCATTCTACCTCTAAGCCAAATGGGCTGGTCTTCCTTCATTTCTCCCAGGATAGGATTTGCCTGGCTCAGTGAGCATGTCCTTTCCTCAAGGAATAGGGGCTCTCCCTGGGCTAAAAGTGGGGCACAGGGGGCTAAGAGAGACCTGGCTCCCTCGTGAACAAGGCCAGGAGATAATCTGCTGGTGAGAATCACTCAAATCTTGGTCATTCCCAGTGGAAGCACACCCCACCACACTGGAGCATATGAAACTATGGAAGTTATTAAAACATTCCAGAGCTAGAACCACAGAGCGAGCCAGTGAGCAGAGGCCAGAGGCCAAACTAGAATCCAGTTCCCCTAACTCCTAGTTCAGTGCTCCTCCTGGTAAGAGGCAGGTACAAGGAGGGAGGGAGAAGGGAGAGATTAGCAATCCCCACCACCACCCCTGAGAAGTCAGAGAACAAACACTCTTCACAGCCAGGGCCTAAGTTTTTGTATAAACTTTAATCTTTAGAAACTCAAGGTGTGGACTGTGAGAGTTTGGAGGATACTAATCAGATTGGCTTGAAGGCAGCAAACTGAAGCCCTCAGGCCCCAGGAACCTTTATAAATATGAGTAGTTTGTTCCTTTGGCCCAAGTTGTAAGGTGCTGAACTGCCAGGCCTACCCCCAGCTATCTGATGGTGTCTATACTGTCACTAATCTAGAGAGCCTGTCTGTCTCCACTTCCTCCAAAGTGTTACCTTACTGGGTTGCCAAGTATATATGCACATGGTTTTTTGTTGTGTGTGCTGTCAAGGCAATTCTGACTCAGAGTGGCCCTGTATGACAGAGTAGAACTGCTACATAGGGTTTCCTAGATTGTCATCTTTATAGGAGCAGATCACCAGGTCTTTTTTCTCATGGAGAGGCTGGTGGGTTCAAACCACCAACCTTTCCATTAACAGCCAAGCCCTTAACCATTGCATCACCAGGGCTCCTTTGTTAAGTCTCAGGCAGGGGGAATAGGAGGAAATAGGCTCTCGATAAATACGGTTGAATTGTCTACTCAAAATAGACATAGGAAAAGAGGGCTGTTTTAGGGGGAGAGCATAAATTACCCATAGGTCCATACATGCCACATTTCTCACATCCCTCCTTACTCACAGGATGATGAATAGGGTGTATCAGTTATGGGAGTGATGGGCTAAACCCCAAGAAAAAATGATGGATGGGACCCAATGCTGGTCAACTCAAGATTCTGGATGCTCACCTCAGCTTTTGCTCACAAATGGGTTGACCTTACTTAACTCTCATCCAACACCCCCAAAGCATATAAAGAGAAAAAATACTGAACGTTTCTTGCTGGTTTTGATCCCAGGGTATGGTGGGCTGCAGGGGGCTGGCAAGGCCCGGGGTCCTGGGACAGTCTAAACTCCAGCCAATGACTCTCTCCAGAGTCTTTGTCCAGTTGGAGGGAAGTTGCCCAGTCCATGGTGGTGGTTAAGGCTGAAGTCCTTGATTTAACTGTTTGGGTTAGGGGGTAAGAGGGCCAGGACTCCACCCCACCTCTTTTTCTCCTTTAGCTCCTTGTCTTCCCCAGAAAACTCATCTGGAGCTAGTTTCCTTCTAGTTCAGAAGAGGTGCAGGTGGGTTGGGTCCTGGGCTTTGTGGGAGACTGAGGAGCTGACCCACCCTTCCCAGACTCACATCATCTGAGGCGTAGCCAGGACATCTGGGGAGTGATGTTGATACCAGGCTCCAAAGCTGTTGCCATAGCCACTGGTGGGCAAGGCCCCTGCCTTGGGCAGATCCCACAGAGATAGAAGGGGTGGGGAGCAAGGAGACAGGGAGGAGGGTCCCCCAGAAAAGTCCTTCTCCTGCCCCCCAGAATTCTGCTTCAGGAGTTTCTTGTATTTGGAGCGCTTGTTCTGAAACCAGATCTTTACCTTTGGGGAGAAAAGGGGAAGAATGGACAGTCAGGCAGAATGTATGTGTGCAAGTGTGTGACGCAGGGAGCCAGCTGCCGAGAGCAGTCCTGGGAGGAGAGAGGAGATTGGGAGCATTGGCTCCAGTCCTCCATAGTCCCTAAAGTCCCCTGAGATGCCACCCCCGGGCTAGTATCCACTTCTCCCTATTTCATATACCCTCTCCTACCTGAATCCTCCCTCCCCCCGCCCCACAGCTTTTAACACATGCCTCCCAACACTAAGTGAGAGCCAGCTAGGAACACTCCACTGAAGAATCCTAACAACAAGGCCAGGGACTTAGCCATCACAGCTTTGGGCTGAGCCCCACTGAGAACCCAAGGCTAAGGTTAGAGAGCAGGAAGGATGGAACTGGCCTCACCTGGGTCTGAGTGAGGCCGAGCTGCGCGGCCAGCTGGGCCCTCTCGGGCAGCGCCAGATACTGCGTGTGCTGGAAACGCTGGTTCAGGTGCTGCAGCTGCAGGCTGGAATAAATGGTCCTTGGCTTGCGCAGCTTCTTAGCCGGGGCCTGTGGGCGCCGCTCCAAGGGCTCTGGGGATAGCTGTGGCTTCTCTGAGTCTGGGGGGCAGCACAAGACAGCAAGTAAGGGAGTTAGAGTGGTGGCAAGAGGGTAGGGTGGAAGGCAGATCCCTAGGCTCAGTTGTATCTTGTTTGCATGCGCGTCTCAGATGAATAGAAAGAGCACAAATGGCCCCTAGCTAGGCCCTTCTCTACATTATGCTCCACACTCAATGCAACCCCCATGTTCACTAGGCACCAGGTGATACAAGCCTTAGTGCTTGCCCTCAGGGAGCTCCCACTCTTGTAGGTGCTCTGGCCAGAGGAAGAAAGCACCAAAGGCCAGAATTTGGGTACCAGCGGTGCCTGCAGTGGGACGTCAGGGTTCAGGTGGCAAAGTCGTACCAGGTTAGGGTAGGGCAGGGCAAAAGGGCTCTGTCAAGGGCTGAGCTTAGGCCTAGAGATGACAGAGAAGGACATCCCAGGTGGAGGGAACTCCACAGCAATGCTCTGAGTCCCCGAGATAGTGTCAGTGGCAGCCTGTGGGCTGCAGGAAGAGGCGGGGGGTCAGAGAGGCCCGAATGAGGACAACTGACTGCCAGGATGAGAGTATTTGGCCCAGCATCCCAGTGGGGAAGGTCCTCAGGGTCTGCTATTGTCTTGACTATAGTATCAGGGCAGTCCCTCTCCTGAGGTGCACCCTGCAGAAGTGACCACCTCTCCCCTCCTTTCTGGCCAGCTGGCTCAGGAGGGACAGCTTTTAGGGACCTCAGAAGTACCCCCCTCTGTGGTAGCACTCATCGAGGGGTGGCAGGGAAGGTGACAGGGTTTGGAGAGTGTGCAGCATCTGGCAACACCAGCCTGGCTTCTCTGGAACTGCGCTGTGGTACCACTGCGGGAGATCTGGTCACCTCCTGCCAACCCAGCTTCTTAAGGAATTTCGGTTGGTTGGAAAACTTTCTCTGTCTCTCTCTCTCTCTCTCTCTCTCTCTCTCTCTCTCTCTCTCTCTCTCTGTGTGTGTGTGTGTGTGTGTGGTTTTTCCTCTACAGACCCAGGGATCACCAACCTGTGCCACTGGTGGATGAAACAGCAGTGCTCCTGGTCTTCTTAGGCAATGTTCGCTCCCTTTCCTGGGTTTGCCTAGCCTCACCCAGCCACAGAGCACAGAGAGTGCTGTGCCCCAGTACCCGGCTTCCCATGCGTCTGTCTGTGTCTCCCCTCACCCGTTTGCCCCTATCGGGCTCACACCACATACATCAGTTCCCTGTGCTTGGCTAGCCTGTCACCATCGTCCTCACCTCTCCCTGCATCCCTCACCCATGGCCTTGGGCGATGCAGGCTTCTCAGATCCACCCCTCTACCCTGGCCAATTCCCAGAAAGACGTTTGGTTTCCAATCAGCCAGTGCTTGCCAAGTCTCTCCATCTCAACCCCACTGCCCCAAGCCCTGGGCTGGAAGCCGACTGACCACCCCCACCTCCCTGGCTGTGTGGACCGAAGGACTGGGTGATGACAGGAAGCCCTGGCAGGCAGACCTGGCTCCAGAGCTCTCACAGGCCTCTGCTCTCCAACTTTCCAAGCAGACCCTCCCCCAAATTCCCTCCTTACAGCAGCCTTTCCCCATACTAGTTTCAACTACTGTCTGTCTGTCTGTCTCTCTCTCTCTCTCTCTCTCTCTCTCTATCTGTGTTTTTCGTTGGATCCGGGAAAGTCCCTTAGAAAAGGAATTCTCCTCTCTCTTGTCCTTCAACCAAGCAAAGGGAAGGCAAGGAGTGTGGAAGGCAGTTTGGCAAATGCCAATCCTATTTCCAACAATTCGCTTAAAGATAATGATTATTCCACAACCCCCCGCCAATATATTGTTCTAGCATATACTTAAAAGAGTCTGAGGGATTCATTTGTAGAAGCTAGATATGTAACCCCCAAACTACCCCTCACCCATGGACAGAGCCAGCAGTCTGGGAGAGGCGACCTCATTTCTGCCACAGAAGACAGTTACTGTTTGGGGGCTTTGAGGATTCCCTACAATCCTCTTTACTGGCCCCATACAGTGAAAGTCAACGTGCAAGGGCCTAAAGCCTGGAAAACAGGCTGTGTCCTGTTTGTCCATCTGTACATCGAGGCAGTGGAGCACCACGTCTCTATGGTCACTTCTAGCTCTGATGGTTTGAGTCGGGGCTGGTGGCTGGAGGCTGGAGGCTGGAGGCTGGGGTACCATGTGTAGGGGCAACAGGGGAGGGCATGGGAATGTATCTGTCCTGGGCTGACTCCGGCGGCAAAGTCACCTGGTGGATGTGCATCTACCCTAGAGGAGTCAACAGTGCCAGTGACAACTGTGGGGGCAGGGAGCACAGGGAACCTGGAGTCTCAGTGGAGGCAGCCCCGAAGGATATGCATGCCTGTGTCTACTTTATGTCTGCTTAGTTGTGCAAGTCTTCATTGAGGCCTTCCAGTGAGCATTTTTTCAGGAGCTCAGACTTGTTCCAGGTAATGGGAACTGGAGCCTAACCTATCCCAAAATCAAGGGGTGAGATGACAAGTACCGAGCCTTGCTGGAAAGGCAGGCAGGAGTCTCCGGGGGTGGCTGGGTGGGTGTAGGGAGAGGGCAGGGGGTGGCCTATGGTTTATAAGGCCTGCTTTTTGGGCTGGAAGGCAGAGGTAGCCAAGGTCTCCAATGAGGGCCTGCTGGCCCTGTCCTGTGGCTATATTCTTAGAACAATGGATAGGAGGGTCTGACCCTCTGATCCTGCCAGGCCAACTTCCAGCTCTGGTCTGGCAAGTTCGGTGGAGAGAGGGAGGGGATTGGGAGGAGAGAGGTCGCCTTGAATAAACCCACACATCTACTGTCCTCCAGCCGGGCCTGATTTCTGTTTATCAGGGTTTGGCTTGAGCACTGCTCTCTGAGACAAGGGGACTGCCTGCCGAAATGGGCAACAAGGGGAAGGGCGGGCGCAGACGAGGGGAAAATCCTGGGGAAGGGTCTAGCCCCCCACACCCACATCTGGATTGTTTCAGTTTTCCGTTACATGTAGGTACTACAGCCCTGCTGCTCCAGGAGGTGGGTAGTGAGCCCTCCCGCCCGCCAGGCTCCATACAACTGCAAATCGAAACCAGGTCGGTCTTGAAAGACCTAGCTCGACTAGCCCCCGCCCCTCCCCCCGTGTCTCCCGCCCCGTCTCTCTGCCCTCCCCACCCCCAGATCCCGTGGAATCTGACTAAGGCTTGAATCCCGCTAGCTGAGCCGGACCAGGCGGGGGCGAAGTTTAGGGGCGTACAGGAGCCAGCCCCTGGAGGTGGAAAGGGACACTGCGGCGGGACTTACCTGCCTCCCGCTCTCGTGGGTGCCCGGCGGGGCCGCCGAGGGGCTGAGGGGGCGCTGCAGCTTGCTGGCAAGGCAGGTAGGAGTCTCCGGGGGTCGCTGGGCTGGTGTAGGGATAGGGGAGGAGGTGGCCATAGGGCCCAGAGTAGGACAGATCGGGGGCGGCTGCGGTTGCTGAAGGCAGGCCAAGCGGGTAAGCAGCCACTACCGACGGGGCGGGGGCGAGGTCCGGGAAGATGGCTTTGGAGACGTCCCGGCCAAGGAGAGGGCAGGGCAAAGAGGTCATTGCGGCCAGGGCCCGGGCCGAAGAGCCTAGGCCATGGCCCAGCACGTCGTCCACTCCCTCCGCCAACTCTTCCAAGCGTCTGGTGTCGGGTCCGGACGAGCCCCCCAGTAGACCACCCCCACACTTAAGATCCTGGGGAAAGCGGCTGTGCCCCGCCTCCAGCAGAGACCTTGCTCCTGGAAAAGGGGTTCCAGGGGGTGCCCCCATGGCTTTTCCCCTCCCCCCTACACCCATGGGGGCCTCATCCTCTCTTGGGTTCGGTTCTAGGGATCAGACAGGGGCCCCGCCTACTTAGGCGCCCGGGATTGGCTCCCTCCCGCGGTGACCTCACGGAGGCCTGGAGCCCAGCCGCCCCCAGTGGGGAATTTCAGAACTGGGAGAGGGGAGCGGAAGGTGCACATGCCCCGGACCCGTCCATCTGGGGGTCTTCTCCGAGAGGGGTGCCGGAGTTGCAGGGTGCTTGGTGCAGCTGGGAACCTCGGCTCCAGCAGCAGACCCGCGAGGGAGTTGGCGGGGCTGGGAAGTTGGGCTAGTGGAGCAGCGCAGCGGCGGAGGCACGGCAGCTCCGGGCCGCGGGGAACCTGCGTTCGCGGTCTCCAGCTCTCGGGGGTCTGCAAGGCGGTTCTGGTCCCGCCGCCACCGACAGGCTGGGGAGTGGAGACCAAACCGTCAGCGCCCTCGACTTATTCAGCGCGTCGGAATGCTTAGCTGCCGAGCGCAGGCATTTGTTGGTAAACAGATGCCGGGCCGGG